>NW_020949602.1:3507070-3571140 GCF_900497805.2 Vombatus ursinus
AGCTGGGGGTGAGGTGAACCAGAGAAGGCCTCTTAACGTTGATGGGACTGAAGTTGACTCTTGAAGGAGTGGGGAGAACCGGAGAAGCCGAAGGGATGAGAAGAGGTGGGGAGGTAGAGCTCTACGAGCATGAGGTATGGCCAGTGCAAAGTCTCAGAAGTGGGAGGGAGGTGCGTTCAATAAACTCTAAGCAGCCTAGCATAGCTGGATGTTGTTATAACATACAGAATGGAACATTAGCGCTGGAAGGGAACTCAGAGATCATCTAAGCCAACCCATTCATTTTATGGATGAGAAAACTGAGACCCAGAAGTGAAGACACTTGCTGAGGTCACCCAGCACCTCAGTGGCAGAGCCAAGAGAAAAGCCCGTGGCTCGAGAATTCCAACCCAACATCCTTTTAAGCATCCATACTTATTGAGACCTTGTTTGAGGATGGAAGATTGTTGGAATTTGGTCTTACACATGAATGTGTGGAGCAGCCAAAGGATGAGAATGCCCGTGATCATTGAGTTCTGACTGTTGTCATTCTGAGCGTTAGGTTTCCCAGGGGAGCACGGGAAAGAAAAATTTAAAAATACTTCCTTGAGAGTACTTTACATGTAGTGAGCGTATGCTGCCACCAAGAGGCAGCATCCTACTTCACGGAGAAGATTCAGGACCACTCCCCCACCCTGACATCAGGACCTTGGTCCAGCAATAATCCCTGCTTTTTTCCTCCATCTTTCACTCTCTTTATGGCTTTCCAGCTTACTACAAAATACCCGGTCCTGCTCACCCCAATCTAAGAAAGAGCCTTTCCTTGACTTTTCTGCCCTCATCTAGTGACTGGCATATGGCCCACTTCTTTTCCATGGCCTAGCTTCTTTTACAAATCATCTCTGCCTGTTGCCTTCACCTTCTTATCGCCCAATCTCTTAAAATGTTGAGACCTGACTTTAGCCTGCTGACATTCTACTGGGGTGGGTGGGTGGGGGATACAAGAATGTAAACTGACAAGCACTTACATGGTAATTTGAGAAGGAAAGAAAGAGGGTGCTAATAACTAGATGCAGGGAATCTATGAGCTTGTTTTTAAAGAACTTGGATAGCTGAGTTTCAATATAATTGGTTTCCTTTGTAATCCTATGTATTTTTGTTCATACATTTAAAAACATGGCTGAACAGTGGTCCATGGGCTTCACCAGGCTACCCAAAGGGGCCATGATACAAACAAGGCAAAGAACCCCTGAGGGAAACCAGGAAAGGCTTTCCTTAGAAGGTGGCACATGAAGAGAACCTTGAAAGAGGTCAGTGGTTTTCAGGGGCAAAGGTGAGGAGGAGAAGGCACAATCCTGATGTGGGGTTGACATGGATGGAATGCCATGCTCCAAGTACAGGAAGGAGGGGAGTTTGGCAGGAATGCAGAGTATGTGAGAGGGAGGAATGTGGGACAAGCCTAGGAAGGGAGGCCTGAAGCAGACCTCACAGGGCTTTGGACATGAATGGGAGGAGAAGGAAGTTTCTCCTAGAAACCTGGACCTCTTCACCAAGTTCCAAGTCCACATTTCTGACTCCTTGTAGAACAACAACCTTGCAGGTTACGTGTACTGCAGAAAGCATCATCTGGAGGCCTCCAGATTCCTGTCTGTGGTTCTATTCAATCTGGTAAACTTTTATGGAGTGCCTCCTAGATGCCAAGCTAGGGGAGATGCAAAGAAAGGGGAAACAATCCCTATTCTCGAGGAACTTACTTTTGGGGGATGGGTGGAGCAGGGATACAGGGAGCTTATAGGAGAATGCAAGCCTTTAGAGGGCAGGGGCTGTTTCATTTTTTTGTCTGTGTTTCCAGGGCCTCCCACACTGTCCACGCCATAGGAGGCAACCAATAAAGGGTTGTGGATTAGTTGTTTGAAATAATTAAGACATAGGGACTGTGCCCAGTATTTCACTGGGATAGGAAAATCCTGGATGGGGAAATTCCCTCTAGGTTGGCACCTTCTCTGGAATCTGTCATCTTAGAGACTCGTCTAAGAGCACGGAGTGGTTAAGTGACTTGTCCCGGGTCACAGAGCCAGTATATGCCAGAGGCAGGAGCTCATCCAAGATCTCCCTGGCTCTGAGACTGGCTGCCCAGCCACTACTTTCTACTGCTTCTAAGTAGAGTACCAGGAAAACTGAGAAGGAAGGGAGTGGTAACAATTGATTGCAGCCAGCCACAGGATGAGAGGAGGTGACCCAGACCTGGGTAGCTCCTTAAAGGAAGATCAGGATTCGAAGGTATGGAGATGGGAAGAGAATGAATGCCAGGCTTGGGCTCTTCCCTGGTTCATGAAAATGCATGGATACAGGAGATGGAGGGCTATGTTCTAGGAATACCAGAACCGCAAGCACAGAGGAGAAAGCAGTACACTGGAGAGGTGAGTGGAAAGCAGACCACTGAAGGCCTTTCATCTGGGACTTGCTATTTTTTCCTAGGTGTTTAACCAGGAGACCCGAGCCTTAGGAAGGTTGCTTCAGCAGCTGTGTCGAGGATGGGTCGATCAGAGCATAGAACAGGTTAAGAGAGCACTCCGACAGACCTGGCAAAGGATGAACTAATCACAATAACTACTATTTCTGTAGAACTTTCAAGTTTTCAAAGTGTTTCCCATGTTATTTCACTTGTTCCTCTCAATCCTTGTGAAACAGATACCATTATTATCCCATTTTACAGAGGAGGAAACCGAGGCTCAGTAAACACAAGTGACTCAGCCAGGGTGACGTAGATCATAATTGGCTGAGGTGGGATTTGAATCTTCATCTTCTTGGCTTCAATCCAGAGGGTCACATTAGGTAACATGGTGAGTGGATCAGAGATAGCAGAGAGAGATGTTGTAGCGGTAGAATCAATAAGACTTAATAATCATAGGTTGCAGTTCTATGGACTTTATATAAATTTTCTTATTTGCTTTTCTCCAGAACCCCATGAGGTCAGTGCTGTCACTAATACTCATTTTATAGAAGAAGAAATTGATGTAGAAAGAGGTCAAGGACTTGTCCAAGGTCACACAGCTAGTGTCTGAGGCAGGATTCATTTGGTAAACACTTTACTCCCTCTGCCCTCTAGCTGCCTTGTCACTTGGCAGCTGATGGGGTAAGAGGAAGGACAGAGAGGAAGAGAAAAGGATGTCTCAGAGCTTATACAGATTAGGATCTTGGTGATTAGGATGCTGGCAGGGCCTTTCCCGAAAGAGGGAGTCCTGGATGGGCAGCCGGTTCAGGAAGGGAAGATAAAGAGTTCGGTTTTGAACATGTTGAGCTGGAAACACTGAGAGGATGTTTAGGAGGAGACGGCAGGAAGCTGATGGCATGTGACTGGAGTTCAGGAGAGAGATTAAACCACCAAAGTGACCGTGTCACGGTCTCATGTTTTTCATTTCATAGGCGCTGTCTTTATTCCAGGCCGTGACCTGGCAGATTCTCATGGAATGAGAACTTATAGGGGGAGGGAGAGGAAGGGACTTCAGAACTGTGTAGAATATCAGAGGACCCGATGTTACAGATGGAAGGGACTTTGGAACATCATAGAATGTTAGACTCCAGAATGTTCCCTTTGGAAGGGCCCTTAGCCCTTGGAATATTTGAACATAGAACACAGAAGGCAGCTAGGTGGCTGAAGACCTGGAATTAGGAAGAACTGAATTCAAATCCAACCTCAGATATATTAGTGATTTGACCCTGGGTAAGTCACTTAGCATCTGTCTACCTCAGCTTCCTCCTCTGAAAACAGGGACAATAATCATCTCTTCCTCCCAGGGCTGTCGTGAAGAAAAAAGTGAGATCATTTTGTAAATTGCTTTGAAAATCTTTAAGCACTATATAAATACTAGCTGCTCTCCTCATCATCTTTAGAAGGTTAGGGTAGGAGCTGACCACAGACATAAACACCATAGAAAATAGAAAATCTAATAACTGCAGCTGGGGGGAAGCTTAGAAGAGAAAATGACACCCTTTAGACCCTAGTCTGTTAAAGCTCAAAAGCCATTCAGTCTAACTTATTTTACAGGGGAGGAAACTGAGGCCCAGAGGTGAAATGGCTTACCCAAGACCATACAGCCTTCTTCCTTTAAGTCCAATGCTCCTTGTGCTGCACACACCATTTTATTTTTTCCATTCCTTCCTCCCCCAGGAAAACATCATTATTGGGAACATTCACAATGGAAGCCAGCATTAGGAGTAGGTAACCTGGAAACCCATCTCTGTTCTGAGGTCTTATATTTTCATCAGCAAACATCCATTGGCCCCTGTGAAAGGTTGCTTAGTCCATTCATTTATTAAACTAATGCTCTAAAACCAAACAATATTAATAATTATAATTAATAATCATATAATAATAATTAATAACATATGTTATAGTGCCTCGAGGTTTGGTGTCCAAGTCAGGAAGACCTGGCCTCCAATGTCTTCTGACGTCCTTGCTGGTTTACTAAAGGCCAATTGCTTAACTTCCCTGTGCCCTGAGCAACTTTCTAGGATGCTTAAGTTACAGACAAGTGGCTCATCTGTATTGATGGAGAGAGTTTCTGCCCCAGGAAGTTCTCAATGCCAGTGAAATCTGGACCAAAATAAGAGTAATGACAATAATCTACAATCATCCCTGCCCTCAAGGAGTTGATGACTCGGAGCCAACATTGTCCTGGGCTGCCAGAGTCCTTTCCCGCCTGACTTTATTTCCCACGTTCTCAGTTGTTAAGATGTCAGAGGAGATGGATTTGCAGCAAGGCACGGCTGTGTCCGAGGCCAGGCTGTCATCTGATCCTGGTGTGACAGCTTGGGGGGAGGCTCTGCCTGCCTCAGCTTGGCCCCGTTTCACCAACTAATGTCCCCAGCATGTGTGATCGTGATTGCTTTGGAAGGTGGCTGCTGGATCCGAGCAAGCGTGCTGCTTGGCCTACATCCATGGAACAAGATGGGCTGGTGCTCAGTTGACCTGAAGTGTTACCCAGGGAACCAAGGTGGTGGGGACAAGTTAGATGGATCTCACTGGCTACCATGGTCCACGGGGCAGTAGATGCAATTTTAAGCCACAGACTCGATGATTAAATCCTCCTTCAACAGTTAGCAGTTGCTCGAAAGGTCTAAGCTTGTCTGGGTGTCTTCTCCAGCTCACTTTGATCTCTCCTTATTCTGACCTCGCGATGGGCTTCTTGTTTATACTCATTCTGTAACATCCCACCTGCTTGTGGAGCAGCAAAGCAACACCTTCTTCCAGCACCACTGCTCTGTGACCAATCACCCTGTCACCCTGAGATTCTGGGCTCATACTAGTCCATGATGCCCTAGTGGTTGTGTTAGGTGTTTTCAGCAGAGAGAAAGTAAAGAGTCTTACAGGACCTTGGTTTCACAGAATGATATCTCTCTGGAGACTCTGCTTCCTTGGGTGGCCTTCTCTGTTTGGCTGTTCTAGTTTTCTCCTATGTGCTATGTCCCTGGGGGGTCTGGTGCACGGGCCTATATCCTAAGTTGGCTAAGGTTTGGGGCATCGAGCACGCTTCATGGTTAAGGACGCTGTGTCACAGCAATATCCTTCATCCTTGGGATCACCTTATCACAGGAGCATAGATTGACAGCTCGAAAGAGGTCTCAGAGGTCATCTAATCATTTTACATGAGTAAACTGAGGCTCAGACAGGGAAAATGACTTCTCCGATGTCACCCACATAGTGGTGTATTTAGGATTAAAACCCAGGTTCTCTGACTCTGAATTCTACACTTTTTTCACCGTACCATGGAGTACTTCTCCATTCTCGTTCTTACTAGCATGTCTGTTAGAAGTCTTGGAATTCTGACAGTCAGAGGCCGTGAGACCCTGACAATATCATTCGTTTTAGTATTTACTCCTGCACTGTTTTATGGGGTTATTTGAATACTTTTTTATACAGGGTGTCCCCAAAATTTTAGTGCAGTTTTAAGATTTAATAGCTACCAAATGAAAACTATTAACTCTTTATACTGTACAAAAACAGCCTGCGTATATTATTAGCCTTATCTCTCCAACTACTGTCAATAGAATTTGGGAAGGAATATATTGTATACTTCTTTTCTGTCCTATGCACTGAAGCCCGTTTGAGTTAATCTCTCAAAAACCTGTTGAACTGAATGAGCGTTCCATAAGTCATAGGTAAAAAGCCTCCAATCTAGTCCAATAAGCATTTTTTTAAGTACCTTACTTAGGTAGCCAGGTAGAACTGTGGATAGAGTACTGGACTTGGAGTCATGAAGACCTGGGTTCAAATCCAGCCTTAGGTACTTAGTAGCTGAGTGACCCTGGACAAGTCACTTAACCTGTATGTATTTCAGTTTCCTTATGTGTAAAATGGGGCTAATTATAGCATCTACCTCCCAGTATTGTTATTATGAGGATAAAATGAGATCATACTTATCAAATGCTTTGTTATTATTACTAGGCACTGTCCTAGCTCTGGTGACACAAAAACAAAATGAAAAATGGTCCTGCCTTAAGAACATCCCTTCTCTGTTCAATGTGCAGACATCGTATATATACATAATACTCTGAGAAGGAGGAAGACCAAATCTTTATCTCTGGTCATGACCTTCTCTTGTGAGCTGTAGGTCTGCATTTCCAAATGCCAAGGTATGCCCAATTCAAGATGTCCATAGGAGAACTCTTCATTGTTTTCCCCAAACCAGTTCCTTCTTTCTTCCCTATTTCTGCAAATGGCACCACTCAGATTGCAACCTTTGTGTAACCTATGCTTCCTCCCTCATCTTCAGTCCCTGCAACAAATCAATTGGCGACTTCAATGGATTCTGCTTCCACAATGTCCCTCAATCTGTCCTTTCCTTTCTGTTGCCTTTGTCATCACCCTAGTTAAGGCCCTCTCTGAGTATTATAATAATCACCTGCACTATTGTTATGATATGCTAATGGAGTCCTCCATCATTGGTCTCATCCCTTTCCAAACCATCCTATGTGGGTCGCTGGTCATCTTCCCAATGCACAGTTCTATGCAAACTACTTCCTTATTCAAAAAATTTCAGTGGTTTCTTATTGTATATGAAATAAAATTTCACATCTTTAGCCTAACCAAAAAAAAAAAGTTAGATGTCAATGGGGAGGAAAAGCAGAATGGATTTGAAGAGCAGATAAATTAGACAATAAGCCCTGGTTACAAAATTGTTCATGAAATTATCCAACCTTACAAAAAATCAGCTTTAGTGTTGGACTCCATATTTGATATTGGCTTTTGCAGTAGTGAACCATCTGTCCCAGGAAATTTCATAGGCTGATTATAATTTGTGAAATTATGTCTTTTGAATTACCAGGTGGAGAAACGTTTCCTTATGTTGCTAATTCACTGGTTGATTTCATCCTGCAGCCCCTTAACATCCATCGAATTGGAATCTGTACTGATGTCTCTTTAATCATCTGGTCTAAAATCATACCAGGAATGGGAATCAAGCTCACTGGTCTGTTAAATAGAATCACAGAATCCCAGCACTAAAAGGGATCCCGGTGGCCATCTAGTTCAACCCCAATCTGCATAGGAATCCCATGACAACATCCCCAAAGGGGGGGTCATCTGACCATTGCTGGAAGTCCTCTAGTGAGGGGACCCACTGATCCCAGTTCCACTTTGGGATAGCTTTCATTAGTACGCAGATTTTTCCTTTACATCTCCTTAAGACTTCCACCCACTGCTCCTGGTCCAGACCTCTGGGGCCAAGCAGAACAAGGCTAATCTCTCTGCATGACAATCCCTCAAATACTTAAAAGGTAGCTGCCCCTCTGTCCAGGTATTCTCAGTTCTCTCAACCAATTCTCATTGCAAAATAGAGAACTAGAAATAGAAATCAATGGATGTAAAAGATGAGTGTTTGATAAACCCACACTTTCTAAACACTGGACAGCTTATTGTGCAAAGAGTGATCAATTTGGAGTCTAAAAGACTGAATTCCAATCTTGGTTTTGTCACTTACTACCTGGGTGTCATTGGGTGGGTTGCTTCATTTCTCAGGCCTCAGTTTCTTCTTTATTTTCTTGTGCTTTTTTGTACCATTGATTGTTCTCTCTAATTTTTTTCCAGTACCAGGCAATTTTTAAAAATCATTATTGCTTTACGGTACACTTCATTCAGGAATTATGTCCATTTTACAACTGAGGTAACAGAGGCTATATCTTATTCAAGATGACGCAGTCAGTACCTGATTGAGTAGGGACAAGGGACCATAAGTCTCCCTAGGATATTGTGCTGTATAACCCCAGCTCCCGTTGACCATCTCATATTGGAGACGGAGAGTTGTGCAATTTGCAAAACTAATAGCAAAGATTACTCAAAGTGTCCTTCTGCTCATTAACCAGATGACCAAAAGGAAGGTGACCCTCTAGGCCAATGACCTCCCTGAGTCTTCATCTGCTCATCTTGTTCCTAGAATCCATAGCAATACAAGATGGGGACGGGCTTGAATGCTGGCTTGGCTGCTTATTGGTTGTGGGAGTTTGTGAAAGCCACTTACCCCCTCTGACCTAACTTTACTCCAATTTAAAAAGAATGGGTTAGCCCAGGAGTACTTGGAGTTTCCTCCCAGCTCTAAATCCTCTATGCACAGGTCTGAGTCCAGGCTGCTCACTAGTGCGCCCTTAAGGACAGTGAACAACATTCCAAAGGACTAGCTTGCAGGGCTACAGATGTGGGCTCACCACAAAGGAAAGCTTCCTTAACAATTAGAACCACTCGACAATGGAATGAAGAGTGTTAGCAGGAGGAGGAATGGCCTGCTATTGGAAGTCTTCAAGAAGAGTCCTCCCGGTGAGGTTGTAGACAGAATCCCACTTAGGTATTGGATGCATCAAATCACCTCGAAGGTCATCTGCCCTTTCTCTCTTTGCCATGGCCCTGCTTTCTGATCATCTAGACCCCGTTTGAAGCTTGGACTCCACCCCTGGATCACCCAGCTCTGATAGCTGATGTTTGCTCTTAAGTCTTGCTCTCGCGCAGGCCTCCACGTCACTTCCTGTCTCCTTGCGATGCTCCCTTGTATATACCGTTCCCAAACCTCCATTAGCTCCTTGAGTACAGGACTGTCTTGATTGCTTATGTCTCTCTGTCTCTGTCTCTCTCTCTCTGTCTGTCTCTCTCTGTCTTTTTTTATTTTTTTCTCTGTCTCTTTTTGTCTACAATCTTTCAGTCAGTGATTCTATGGTTTTCCTAGTGATCTTGGGAATTAATGAAACTTTGGACCAATTTAGGTAAATGAAATTAGATAAAATCCTGTGACTTCTTATTGCGATCCTCTTGGCTCGCTATTAGAATGCATACTTTAGCAGATCTTACCAAGCTAGAAAGGCTTGGGACAAACACCAGGTGATGAAGGGGATGTCTCTTGTCCAGCAACTAGTCCAGTTAAACTCAAATAAGTTTGTCCCCACGATGGCCACAAGGTGATTAGTTTTAGCCACAAAATTCACAAAAATTGGCTACAGAGGCATGAAGGGAGGGACTAGTTATGACCTACATGGGAGGCAGTGCCTTCACTGAGATTATGGACCCCTGTGTTATTGTAACAGTCGGTGTGGACTACGTGTACCCTTCATGATGCTGCAAAAGCAACAGCAGCCGCTATGTGCTTTGTTTCTCCTATAGAAAAAGCAAGCTGTCAATTGATTAAGCACCTAGTGGGTGTAGTGCATCCTTTAACCACCAGGTGGCACCATCTTCTAGCCACCAGCTCAGTCATTTTGTTTGAGGATGTCCAACGTGCAGGGTCACAGTTGTACCCTCCCTCACAGTTCACCAGATGGGGCTTACTGACAGACTGTTAGACTTCTTCTCCCCTCAGCTGGTCTGAAGCCTGTTCAGCCGGTGGCATCTGGGTGCTGGTGAACCCAAGTGAATATTGATCTAGGGCTATGGAGAAAAAAATTTAAAAAAAAATCACCCTGAAATATTAAAAATATGGAAATCTTCAGAAATGCCTTGCTCTTGACTGACCACCTTCTTTCATAGGCTTAGATGATGGAAATTATAGTGTGTAGGTGGTTTATTAAAGCAAAGTTAAATAACTGTGAAAGAGACGGCAAGTTGTTAAACTGAAAAGAAGCTATGTCATCCAAAATGCTCTCCCTCAGATCCTCCCTCCTCACCCTCCACCAGGGCCTGGGGACAAGGATTAGAGATGGAGGCGCATGCATTTAGAACAGGGCAGGAAATCTCTGTCGGTTAGAAATAGCCTCTTTCAGTCTCCCTAGAAACAAGGTTTTATGACAGCTGCTAGTCTGTTCATGCACATTCCAATCTATGGTAGTGGGCTGCTGATCCCTATCTCCCACCTTGGCCTCATTGCACTTTGACCCCATTGCCACTGCAAATCTTTGCCATGGTCACTACAGCTCTCCAGGATCTGCCCTAGCTTCTCTGTTTTGGCACTCAACTGCTGTCACAGCCACAGCAGCTCCACGGCCATGCCAGAAGCCACAAGTAGCAAGAAGATGCAATTTGCCTGTCTCACCTGCCCAGCTCTCCTAGTCTCACTGATCTCTCCTCTTCTGGCCATGGGGAAGGACTGGCATCACATAGTTGAGGAAGTTGAAGGAGGAAGGTCCTGCTGCAGGCTTGCACTCTCACCCTGTCTCCTGACCTCTCATATGGCTTCACCCTGATTAAAACCCACTCAAGTGATCCTGCTTTTTGAATAATCTGGTGACTCAGTTTCCTTTGTGTCAGCCTCAGAAACCCTCAAAATCTAGTGTTGAAACACATCCCAAGTCTCTTTTTGGGTTTTATCAATGCTTTTTGTTTTACATCACAATCATTTCCAGATGTATCTTCTCTCTTATCCTCTTGGTACAATGCCTGGCACATAGTAAGCACTTGATAAATGCCTTTTCATTCATTTATTCATCTAAATCTAGATAGTTAAAGATACAGATCAATCAACCAGCATCGAATATAGTGTAGATGACATAGAGCGGGGCACAACATGAGGTATCGGACCTGCAGTGAGGAATATCTGAGTTCAAATCCTGCCTCAGATGCTAGTTGCATGACTTACACAAGCCTTGCCTTGGGCAAGTCGCTTAACATCTGTCTGCCTTAGTTCTCTCATCTGTAAAATGGGGATAATAATAACACGTGCCTCCCATAGTTGTTGTGAGCCCCAAATGGGATAAAATGTGTAAAATAAACTTCAAAGTGCTATGTAGGTGCTAGCCATTATTTGGCATAGTGAACTGAAGAGTCAATTTTGAAATGAGAACAACTGGAGTCTTGCCTTTGATAAAAACTGCATGTCCTTGGGCAGCTCACTTAAGCTTTTAGTGCTTGTGGAGGGAATTTCCATACTTAGAGTTCCCTACACAAATAAAAGTCAGTATTGCTCAATAGTAAAATGTGTGCATACATTTTCTTTAGTTTTATTAAAAAAAGTATGCTTAGGAGGAAAAAAAAGATCAACCTGTCACACGGTGAAAGTGAGAGATGACTGATGGACAGTTCCATTGCTATGTGTGTGATGTGAAGAGGCAGTGAGAAGACCTCCAGCACAATGGTGTACCCACCCACCCAGGAGATGGAGTCCTATGGGTTGGGCAGGTAGAGACGGTTTGTCCTCTACTTCATTGGTGTGAATACCTGTATTTGAGGACTTGGAGTTAGCGGGGATGCCAGAGACTGTTCACATCAAGCCTTCTTTACCTGGAATCCAAGTACTTGTCCCCCCCCCACCAAAAAAAAAAAAACAAACTGATAACAGTATGCCAAAATAATAATATCCTTTGCATTCCAATGTATTTTATTTTATATATTTAAGAGCATTACCCTGAGAAGGGGTCCATAGGTTTGACTGGCCTGCCCAGGACAGGTAGGTGGTACAGTGGGTAGAGAATTGGACCTGGAGTCAAGAAGACCTGAGTTAAAATCCTGCCTCAGACACTTTTCACATGACCCTAGGCAAGTTACTTAATTACTGTTTGCCTCAGTTCCCTCAACTGTGAAATGAGGATAATAATAGTATTTACCTCCCAGAATTGTTGTGAAGATAAAATGAGATAAAAATTATGAAGTACTTAGTATAGTGCCTGGCACATAATAGATTCTAAATGAACACTAGCGGTTATTATTATTGTTGTTGTTGTTGTTCTTATGGGTTCATGACACAAAGAATTTTAAGAACCCCTGGGTCAGAAAAATACCCACTTTTTTTAGGAAATGGAGGTCTAGAGGTCACAGAAGTTAAGTAAATGTCAGAGTCAGAAATCAAACCAGGTCTTCTGACTCTATGGCCAATCACCTTTCCACTCAACATTGATGAGATCACAGCTCCATTAGAATATTGGACTATATACAACACACACACACACATAATTAACATGTATATATATAAACATTATATATACATGTATGTATGTATACATACATTATACATGTGCATATACATCATATATACACATACATTTACATATATAGTTGTTAGAGAGTGTTCAAGCTTTAATAAACTTAAAACTGCACAAATTTTTTGGGGCACCCTGTAGTGAATATGCATATTTGATATACTCATTTTTTAATTTTAATTTTTTAAATAATTAGTTTATTTATTTTTAGTTTTCAACATTCAGTTCCATAAGATTTTGAATTTTAAATTTTCTCCCCCTCCCTCTCCTCTCCCCCCACCCAAAACGGCATGCAATCTGATATAGGCTCTACTTATACATTCATATTAAGCATATTTTCCCATTAGTCATGATGTAAAGAACAATTAGAACTAATGGGAGGAACCATGAGAATGAAGCAATAAAACAAAACAAGAAAGAAAAAGGAGAGCAAATAGTCTGCTTCCATCTGCATTCAGACTCCATAGTTCTTTCTCTGGATGTGGATAGAATTTTCCATCATGAGTCTTTGGAATTGTCTTAGATTCTTGCATTGCTGAGAAGAGCCAAGTCTATCAAAGTCAGTCATCACACAATGTGGCTGTTACTGTGTACAACGTTCTCCTGCATCTGCTCACTTCACTCAGCATCAGTCCATACAAGTCTTTCCAGGTTTTTCTGAAGTCGGCCTGTTCATCATTTTTTATAGCACAATAGTATTCCATTACATTCATATACCACAACTTGTTCAGCCATTCCCCCATTAATGGGCATTCTCTCAATTTCCAGTCCTTTGCTACTACACAAAGAGCTGCTATAAATATTTTTGCACACGGTTTCCTTTTCCCATTTGTATGATCTCTTTGGGATGCAGACCTTGTAGTGGTATTGCTGGGTCGAAGGCATGCTCATGTTTGTTATGCATATCATTTCACTAGCATTTCAAGGTGCAGAAAGTTCTTTCGTACAACACCCCAGGGAGATGAGGAGCACAAGCATTTCCCTATTTTTTGGCTAATGAAATTGTCATCCAGAGAGGTGAATCAATTTGGTCAGGGTCACACAGCCAGGGAGTACATTCAACATGGTGGGTAAGATTGTGGAGCGTGTAAGAGGGAATAGCAATAGTTTCCTGCCTGTTGCAATTCTGGCTGTGGACTGGCATGATGGGAATTGAACTGATCTAACCTTAGCATGGAGAAGAGATAAAGAAATACATTTCCTCCTTTCATTGGAGAGGTAGGGGACTATGGGTGTGGAGTACTACATGCATTGTCAAATGCGGTCCTTGCGTTACTTGTTTTTGCTTAATCCTTTTTCTTTGTTGTAAAAAAGGGGGGGGGCTACTGCATAGGGGAGGAAGGGAGAGTGGCATAAATGGAATATATCAAAAATGATACCCCTCCCACAAGGTATGAATATAATTTCTTTTAAAAAGAAGAAATTGAATTGGTATATTATATAGAAGTCATCTCATGCTGACAGAAGTGAAATGGTACTTCGGGAATCAGTTTCATTTTATCTTTAATTACAAAGTGCCATCTCTCTAGCCCTCCCCACATTTGCTTTCCTTCTATTTGGAAGCCTGCTGCAGACTGTAGAGCGGGCCCCCTTTGGTGAACTCTCTTTTGATGCAGGAAACAGTTTGAAAGCTTCTTCCTAGAAGTCAGCCTGCCTTGCCTCCTGAATGGAGTCTTTGTAGACAAAGGCAAAAGAAATCGGAGCCAAGAAAGCCCTGGAAGACAGAGTGCTGAGGAGTGACAAGGGAGGAGTCGAAAGGGGGCAGAGAGTAGGGCAAGGTGGGGAGGAGAATGAAAGAGTGGGCCATAGGGAAAGAAGAATGGAGAGAGTAGGGAAGGAGATGGCAATGTCTGCACTTTGGGTCACCTTATGTTGATTTTGTGTTAATATGGCTGGGACTTACAAGGAGCTATACTTGGTTAGTTTGGTCCCAAAGGGCAGCACCAGGAGCAAGGGGTAGGGAAGAAATTGCTAAGAAGCAGACTTAAGATTGGGAAGGGAAAACTGCTTAATAATTCGGCATCTCCAGAAGTGAAAGAGGTTGGCTGTGCCTCTTTTCCTGGGTCTTCAAGCAAAGTTGAGTAGCTGTTGGTCAGGTATAGTATAATGGGGATTGTTTATCAGGTATGGGTCAGGCTAGGTGGCTGCTGAGGTCATAGCATCATGGATAAAGAATGTTAAAGGACCCCAGAGGCCATCTAGTTCAACCCCCTCATTTCACAGATTGAGACTCAAGATTTAAGTGACTTGACCAACGTCATACAGAGAAACAAGAGACAGAGCTGAGATCTGAACCCAGGTTATCTGAGTTCCTACTACTCCCTCTTCCTGCCACCCCCTTTCTCCTAGTTCTCTTCCACAGGACCCTTTGCTAGGTATGGAATTCTCTGATACACTTGTTCAGAGGTCAACTTTCTTGTCACACCAGCTCTCCAGTGTGGCAGATACACAGTCAGAAGAACCTTGAAGTCACTGTCACTGAGGCTCATGTCCTTTCTTCCCAAAAAATAGATTCACGTTTGACTTAGAATTCCTGACAATTCCCTCCTAGATCAAATGTTGGGAGCAGCAAACTAGAAGGGAGCAGGGTGGTCTGGGGAGCAGGTATAGATAGGGTATAATGTCAGGGCTCTCCAATCAGCTGAAAGGAAGATGGAGTGGAATCATAAATAGGTGGGGCTGGTTGAGTAACAACCTAAAGCAGAGGTGTCTAACACACAACCTACCCAGCACAACGCCACCACTAACACTCCTGACTTCATCCTGAATCAGATTAAAGTGTAGTGGAGAAAATTAACAAATTAAATGAAATGTAATAGAACAGAGAGAATGTTAATATGTGGTCTTCTGAACCAATACGTGGCCTTCAGGCATCCTTGTGTATGGTTTAGAGGCTGAGTTTCTATGTGAGTTTGACACCATCATCCTCATGTTGCTGGAGAGGCTGGAGGTATGAGATTCACTTAAATCTAGGAAAAAGCTTGGCCCACATCCAATGTGGTGATATTTTGTGGACATGTCAAAGCCCAGGGGCAGGAAAAAAACAAACAGGAGTACGTGTGTGCGTATGCACATGCATGCATATGTGTGGTAGTCACACACGATCCCCAAGGGAGAATCCTATGAAGAACATATGGAGACATGCCTGGTCTGGGGCAGACAGGACTTGGGAATGCCCAAACGCAACTGTATCCTCTATGAATCCTGGTGCTTCTCTGGAAACTGAGGCACTCTCCAAAGGCAACTCAAATTTCTTAAAGTTTCCACAAGAGCAACAGCTCTATTATTTTCTCAGTGAGTCCCACTTTCCCTCTTTTGTATATTCCCTACTATTTACTTACTTCCTTGGTCTGTAAGGGAAACATAAAGAGGCAAGCGCTTGGAGCTGTCCTTTTACCAAAGTGCTGACAGTTAGCTGCTGCTGAATCCCTGAGAGAGGAGGAAGAAAAACTGAAAAGCAGACATTTATCATTCTTGATCAGTCGTGTCTGACTCTCCGTGACCCCATTTGGGGTTTTCTTGGCACAGATACTGGAGTGGTTTGCCATTTCCTTCTCCAACTCATCTTACAGATGAGGAAACTGAGGCAAACAGTGTTAAGTGACTTGCCCAGGGTCACACAGCTAGTAAGTGTCTGAGGCAAGATTTGAACTCAGATCTTCCTGACTCTAAACCCAGTGTTCTATTTTACTGTGCCACCTAGCTGCCCAAAAGCAGACATAGAGCTACTATCTCAAAATACCGTAACTGATGTTCATAAAGAAAGAAAACATTGAATCATGTTCACTAGCCTTGAATGTAGAAGTAGGGACATTTTGCAAGAGAAATAGCCAGCACAAGGGGTAGGGATCACCACACTCAGGGAGGCCAAGCAATTGATGTGTGGGTGGAAAGGCCCAGCAGCCTTAGCAAAGGCACAACCCTGTCTCCCACTTGAAGCTGTCTGAAGGCAGCTTATAAAAGCAGAGCTGGCCTGGTTCCTGAATCCATGCTTCCTGCTTGGCAGATAGCACTAGACTCTTAATGAATGCTTGTTGACTGATTGTTTGATTGATCGGTCCTTCTACTGCAGAGCTGAATGTGTTGTTAGGAGAGAATAAGAGATACAGAGTAACACTCTATTGAATCTGGTTACCTGGTCAATTTGTCCTATGTGCCTGTGTTTGTTTTCCCCTGCATCGTCCCCAGAGAGAGCCTTCTGTAGTGGGCTGAACTGGAAGAGAACACGGAAAGAGTGTGTGAGTGATGAGAGACATCAGTTCCAAGCCACTGCCAACATTTGTTACCTCTGTGCCCTTGTATCATTTAACCTGGGTGTGCTTGGTTTCTTTATCTGTCAAATGGAAATGACGCTATTTTTATTACCTACCCCACAGGACTGTTGTAAGGAAAGCATCCGATAAATGCTGACATGTTCTAGAAATATGAAATATTATTACATAACATATATGTATTACATAACACATATTATTATATAACTTATAACTTATGGTGAGCTTCGGGAGGTCTTAAGACTGATCATATGCCAAGAGCTGGTCAATGATGACTAAGTCATGAGTTCAGTAACAGCTGTATTCTTGAGAACATGTAATCACCTAATTTCGTAGGTAGAAGGAACCTCAGGAGATCATCCAGGCCAACCCATAGCTGACCAAGATTCTCCTTTGTACCGCACACAAGTGTTCATCCAGCCTCTGCTTGAAGACCTAAAGTAAGTGGGAGCCCAATCTCTCTGGAGGCAGACCATGCCACTTTGGGACCATTCTAAATTGTTGAAGGACTCATGAGAGAGAATTGCTCTTGGGGGAGGAAGGTTGGAGCCTAGTAGAGATTTCCAACTAAAGGGAACATCATGAAGACTTGACAAAGCAAGAGAAAAAAAAACCTTGTAGTCATCAAGAGCGATGAGTTTGCCCTTTTTGCCACATGTACTTTCTGTGTTTGAGCCCGCTCTCTCCAGGGACCTTGTATACACACCCTTGGTTTAGTGAGATGTTTCTATAACATCTCTCCTTGATACACCTTCTTATTAAATACCCAATCTAAAAGTTAATTAATTCTGCTAATAAATGATGGGAAGCACACTAATGGGGGCTCATGGGTGACAGTACTCCATAATACCCTGAGGGCAGTAGAAGTCAGCCACATTCTAAGGACCCAACCTGCTCTTTCTACTGGGAGTTAGGGAAGTAGTCTCCCAGAGGGGACAAAACATAAGCTTTGTGTAACCAATAGATTTGACAAACACTCTGTCTATATCTCAATTGGTTAGCCCTTAAAATAATTTCCTCAGAATAGCCTTGTGAGGGCTGTTGTGCAAATATCCTACCTTCTTCAAAAAGTTGTTGAAAGGAAATGGTTTTTTTTCTTAAAAGCAAAATATAAATGTAAGCTATTATGATGATTTTCATTTTACAGCTAGGGAAACCGTTCCACATTCACTGTGCATTCAATTGAATCACAACATTCTCCTTTTCTCATATCTTAACTGCTAAGTTTCTTCTATTTCCAGATCACCTTCATTCGGAATGATTTGCATAAAAAATGCACATTATTTGGAAAATTGGCCATCTAGGAGCAAGTCAGGAAGATTTGTTACCTCCACCTTTCCTGCAGTAGCCAAAGCAGTAATGTCTTTCTCTTCCCCCAGGCTCTCAAAGTTTCTATTGATTTGAAACCTAAGTCAGGTAAATGCAATTCTCTGAGAAGCATCCAGGAAACTCTCCAAATCCATCCCTGGGCCCCAGCACAAGGGAGCATTTTAGCAGCTAACCTAATAGCCAAATATTCCACTTTGGTGCTGTCTGTGAATCTTCACTTCATCTCTAAATTACATTGGGCTCGGGGAATTGTCTGTAAATTGGCATTGCTCTGGCCTGAGTCACACATCGGTTAAATCTTAAAAGCTACGGGGAAACGAATCCTGAAGCATTTTCCTATTGGCCCCAACAAGAGCCGACCATTTTGCAAATTCAGCTAGGGCCTTCATCTTGTCGATCTCCTTCAAAAGCCGATCTCTTCACCGTCAGGATTTGAGCCATTTTCCGATTCAGTGCTAGGACAAAACAAGCCAAACCTGGGCATTTTTGTACTGAGGCTGGGGAAGGAAAGCTCTGTCTTGCCAAAGCATGGTGAGAAGTGTTAGGGTTAGAGAATCTGGGCCTGGAAAAAATGGATAAAATTAAAATGGTGATAGATTTGCTCCAGACAAACTGGCTTATTCCCCCTTCCTTCTTGTCTCCCCCCCTGCCCCATTAGAATATAAACTTGTTGAGAAAATGAAATGTTTTATCTTTAGTATTTCTATCTCCAGTACTGTAGAGAACTGTCTAGGTACTTAATAAACTCCTGATTGACTATTCCTCACACAAAGTACCCCATGACTCACCTCCCTGTCTTTGAATTAGATGTTCTCCAAATCTAGAATGTCTTTCCTTTTCTCCTCTGCTTCCCAGAGTCCCTTGCTTCTTTCTGCAATAGTGGCTAACACTTATATATCACTTTAAAGTTTGAAAAGGGTTTTGCATCAATACTGGGCCCTGCCATCCTGGAATAGTCCCTTAACTTTTCAGTGTTCTAGTTAAACTTTCCAAGACGATAAATTGCACAGAAGGTGCCAACTTGCTTTTGTAGGAAGAGTTTGCTTACCTGGAGGCTCCCTATACCAATGAAATTACAAGTCAGTTCCTCTTCTTATCTCATTGATCCGCACAACTGCTAGGTGAAGTAGGTAGATTAATATTCCCATTTTATAGGTGAAGAAACAAAGTCTAAAAGAGGTTAAGTGATTTGGCCAGCATCACACCACTAATAAGTTTTGGAGGTGGGATTGGAACTCAAGTCTTCTTGACTTGGAGTCCATTGCTTTATCTCCTACCCCTTGTTGCTTCATGCCATCAAGACTCCATCCTCCCAGACCCCCAGGCTCAAAACCTGAGCGTTATCCTCTCTCTCATCCCCAATGTCCAAGCTGTTGCCATAGCCTGTCGATTTTACCTCTGCAGCATCTCTCCAATACACCCCCTTCTCTCTTCCGACGTTGCCCCCAACCTGGTGAAGGTCCTCATCACCTCTGCCTAGACTATTGCAACAGCTATTGGTAGGTCTGCCTGTCTTGGGTGTCTCCCCATTCCAGAGCATCTTCATTCAGTCACCAGAGTGATTTTCCTAAATCACAGGTCTGATCAGCTCACTTCCCTTCTCAATAAACTCCAGTGGCTCCCTATTGCCTCCAGGATCAAATACAAAATGCTGTGTTTGGCATTCAAAGCCTTTCCTAACATGCTCCTGCCTACCTTTCCAGTCTTCTTACCTCTTACTCCCCAACACATACTCTTTGAGTCAGTGACACTGGCCTCCTGGCTGTTCCACAAACAAGACCCTCCATCTCTAGGCTCTGGGGATTTTTACTGGCTGCCCTCCCCCACTCCATGCCTGGAACATTCCCCCTCCTCATCTCTGCCTGGCTTTCTTTAAGTCCCAGCTCCCATCCCACCTTCTACAGGAAGTGTGTCCCCACCTCTCTTAATTCTTCCTTCCCTCTCTTGTATATATCCTGTATATAGCTTGCTTTGTATAGATTTGTTTTGCTTGTTGTTTCCCCCACTGGATCAAGAGTTCCTTGAAGTCAGGGCTGTCTTCTGCTTGCTTTTGTATCCCTGGTCCTTAGCACAGTGACTGGCACATAGCAGGTACTTAATATTTATTGACTGACTGATTAACAAATCTAGCTCAGGCAACACCTTCTACAGGTAAACCTTGGCCCCTCAATGGCTAGTACTTTCCCCTGCTTGACTACCTCGAACTGATTTTGGATTTATTTCCTATAGACACACACATATATGTATATGTATATGTATATTTGTGTGTGTTTGTGTGTGTGTGTATGTACATACACATTCATGTTGCCTTTCCTGTTATAATATAATATAATGTCCCCCCTTTCTGGGGACAAGACCTTTTTCATTTTTGTCTTTGTATGGGCAGTGCCTAGAGCAGTGCTCAGCCCATAACAGAGGCTTTGGAAATGTTTGTTGATTGCTGATTGAATGCAATTCAATTTCACTTTCATTAAGTGCCTACTAGGCAGAAGATATGGGATTAGGAGTTGGTGATACTAAGACCCAGGGAAGTTAAATGACTTATCTAAAATCACCTAGGGCAATGGGACTGGTCAGAAAATTCTCCAGGACAGAATAAATGAGACTTTTTTGTGGTATATTTGGAAGCAAAGTACAAGTCATATTCTGCCTAAAAATGCCTAATACTTGGCACTATCCAACTATACAACAGAATGCCTTGGGAGGGAATGAGTTCCCCATCGCTGGAGGTATTTCACCTCCACTGGGTGGATGACTACTTATGGTAAATAGGTGGCAATTAGTTTTTGAGTCAGGAGTTGTACTAGATGTTGTACTAGATGACCCCTGATGTACCTTCCAACTAAAACTAATAGCTTAATCCAATGAAATAAACTTGTAATAAGTATATACTATAGGAAAGACCCTCTTCTCAGCACTTTTTGTTGTCGTTCAGTCATATTTGACTCTTCATGAGTCCGTGGAGCATAGAACACCAATACCATTCATGGGGTTTTCTTAGCAAAGATTTTGGAGTGTTTGCCATTTCCTTCTCCGGTAGATCAAGGCAAAAAGAGGTGAAGTGACTTGTCCAGGGTCACACGGTTAGTGAGAGACTGAAGCCAGATTTGAACTCAGGTCTTCCTGACTCCAGGTCTAGTGGTCTCTCCACTGAGCCACCCAGTCACCACCTGTGCCTCCTTAGCACTGGAAATACCAACATCAACATAATACAGACACTGTTCTCAAGCAGTCATCTATAACCTAATGAGGGAAGGGCAGGTACATGAGTCATATGATACAAAAGAGCCTGAAATATGTGCAGAGGATAGAACCAGGCAAAGTGCTCAAGGAAATTGAGGAGGGAGCACTTATATACCTGGATGGGTCACATACCAGTTTAAAGGAAGGGAGTGACTTCAACAAATCAGAATGGGGTCATTCCAAGCATAGAGAATAGAAGGATAGTTTTAAAAACAGAAGAGGTCAGGGGAAGAGTGAGGTATAGACTCTAGTCATTTGGACTAGAACATAGAATATGTACACTCCCCTTCAAAGTAGTCCCCTTGGTGAGATAAACACTTATTGCCAGAATGTGACCATTACTCAGAACTCCCCATTCAATATTCAGGCATATTCTTTTGAATGTTTTTAGTGGGGATGAATCTTTATCTTTTGGCAATAGATTTAACTTGCGGAAACAGCCAAGAAGCCAAAACTTTTGTAGCTAAATCTCAGGAAAGAAGCTGAGTCGAAACAGAACATGGAGACTGATTTTCTTGAGTGAGTCTTCCAAGAGAGGATTTGTAAATGTGCTCTGAGTGAGGACGGCCTCATCAAAATCAGTCTGGTGGGCATTCCAGGGAGGTGATTTTGAGGGTTACAGGGGAAATTCTGGCACAATTTTCACATAATCAGAACCATAGAATTTCAGAGCTGGATAAGCCTCACTTTAAGATCAAGGATCCAAGAGGCAACATGGTACAGTGAAGAGGGCTGCCTTTGAAGCCAGATAGATTTGGGTTCAAGTCTTGCCTCTGATACCTTCTGGTCAGACAACCCTGAACAAGTTCCTTAATATTCCCATGCTTTCAGTGACACCAAGTTGAGAAGAGGGGCTGAGCTGCACTTGCAGGAGGAGTTTCCTCACCTGGAAATTCCCGATACCAAGGAAATCAATCTAGAATCTATCCTTGTGTTTGGGGAAATGGAGTCTCTGAGAGATACAGATGCTAGGCTAGTAACTTTGAGAGCTGCAGCTTGAACTCAGGTCTGCTGGCTCCAAGGCACAGTACACCTTCCATTCCTTTGCCTCTCTGAATCAATCAGCAAGCATGTATTAAGCACCTACTGTGTGCCAGGCACTGTGTTAGGTGATGAGTCTATGAAGACAAAGCATGAAGCTGTTCCTATGATCTTCATGAGTGTAGTGAATGTTTCATTCTCTGCTTTTCTAAAAGCATTCTGTAATGGGGCCAACATTTCCCTCACAGCTATATCAGGAAAGAGCCAGAATGTAAGCTTCCTGCGGGCACTGCCTGTTTTGTTTTCTCTCTCTGCTTCCCCAGTGCCTACATAGTATAGCTCCTAGGCACTTACTGACACACATTTTGAATTTATTTCATTGTAAACTGTAAAGTGTGATAGAAATACGAGTCTGCGGGATCATAGGATTCAGATATGCAATAATAATAATGAATAAGTGATATTTCTGTAGCAATTTAAGGTTTGAAAAGTACATTTTCTTGTTGAATCCTTTCAACATCCTGCAGGAGAAGTGCGATTATTGCCTGCATTTTACAGATGAAAAAAAAAAAACAAAAACAAACTGAGGCTCAGAGAAATGAAATAACTAAATGCCTTGGCTCAGAGATTCCCAGAGCTCTTACGTTTCTGAAGTGAGGAGAGTTAGGAGTCCAACACAGTATTCACCACGTCATGCTGCGCCCCAGTGTTTGGTAAAGATGATCTCATTTGATTCTTACAGAAATACTGTGAGCTAAGCATTATAAGTATTGGGAGATTGAATTTTATAGATATTCAAATTCCTAGAGGTCAATGACTTGTCCAAGGTCACTCAGCTTCTGTGAGGAATGGGAATTAAGCTAGTCATTCCTGACTTTGAAACCAATCCTCTTCGTGTTCTTGCTCACTGCAATGGAGTGTCTAATTATGGGAGCATATGCTCCAAACTGGAAGGCTCCAGAGGCCTTCTTGTCCAATTCCTTCATTTTACAGATGAGGAAACTGAGGCTCAGAGATGTTAAATTACTTGCCCAAGGTCACAAAGGTCACAGAATCATAGACTTTGTTTCTTCTTTACCTAGATTTGTTATTCTCTCAATTTCTTTTCTTGTCTTGTTACGCTAGCCAGCATTTCTAGTACTTGATCCAGGAGTATTGAGCCAATGGACATGCTCATTTCACTCCTGATTTCATTGGTAAGGATTCTAGCTTATTTCCATATGAATAATGAGAGCTTTTTTTTTGGGTGAGGTATTTGGGGTTAAATGACTTGCCCAGGGTCACACAGTTAGTAAGTGTCAAGTGTCTGAGGCTGGATTTGAACTCAGGTCCTTCTGACTCCAGGGTCAGTGCTCTGTCCACCACTCCACCTAGCTGCTCCCAGCTTTTGGTTTTAAATATAGATTATTTATTGTTTTAAGGAAAGGCCCATTTATTTCTGTATTTTCTCATTCATTTTTTTTAAAAACAGAAATAATTGTTCTATTTTGTCAAAAGCTTTTTCTGCATCTCTTGATATTTTTCAGGCAAGGGAACCTCAGTGCAAAGAGGTTGAAATGACCTGCCCAGGGTCACCTAGCTAAGAAATGACAGCCAGCTTGTGAACCCAAGTCCTCTGACTTAAAATTCAGATCATTTAATGCCATAGCCCCCCAAGCTCCTGGACGAAAGCCATTAGGTTTCCTTCTTCCAGGAGCAGGCATCCCGCTTGCAGGAGAGGCTAATTTGTACCTGTTTTCCTGTGTGCCTGAGCGCTGAGGGAAGCTTTCACAATCCCTGTGTTGTCGGAGAAGGGACTTGATATTAGAAGCTTTCACATCCTATTAACGTATATCAGGGATATAGGAAAGGTTGAGCATTTACTTACCAGTTAAGCGGCTGGACTTTCTCAGGAGAAGCACTCTGTCATGTCGAAATGACTTCTAGGAATAAATCAAATTTCCCTGTGTACTTAAGGGAGAAGGAATTATTGAAATGCCATCCCCGCTGGTAGGGGCAGGGAGCCTGCAATCTTGATGATAGACCAGCAGGGGGAGCGCTTGGCTCATCCCTGAGCTGCTGATCTGCTGCATCTGAGGATGCTGGTGCCAGGCTTTCCAACAATCACGGTACAGCTCTCTCTCTCTCTCTCTCTCTCTCTCTCTCTCTCTCTCTCTCTCTCTCTCTCTCTCTCTCAGTCTCCCTCCCTCCTCCCCTCTCTCTTACCCTCCCTCTGTCTCTTCCTCCATCTCTCCTTCCCCTCTCTTTTCTCCTCTCTCCCTCTATTCTCTCCTCTCCTTATTCTCTCTTCTCTTTCTCTCTCTCTCTCCCTTCCTCTCCCTCACTTTCTTTCTCCTCTCTCTCTATTTTCTCCTCTCCCTATTCTCTCTTCTCTCTCCTTCTCTCTCTCTGTCTCTCTCCCTCTGTCTCTCTCCTTCTCTTTCCCTTTCTCTCTCTCCCTCCTGTTCTCTTTCTCTCTCTCTTTATCCTTCCCTCCCTACCTCCTCCCCTTTCTCTTCCCCTCCTTCTGTCTCTTCCTCTATCTCTCTCTTTCTCCTCTATCTCTCTCCTTCCCTCCTTCCTTCTCGCTCTCTCTTTCTCCCTCCATCCTCCCTCTTTCTCCATTTCTCTATCTCTGTGTTTCTCTCTGCTTCTGTTTTTCTGTCTCTCTCATTTTATGGGACCACCTTATAAATTATTTGTGGGTCCAATAAGAAGCAATTATCAACACTTCCTATGATTTCAAGAGTAATATATTCTGGCTTAGAGACCCTTGCCCTTTGTCCAAATAGCTCCGTGGCCAGACAATGGGAGCTGGGCAGGGGTGCAGGGTGAAACAATGGGAAGGCTCAGTCTGAGCGCCTGATCCTTGGCCCCAGTGGGCGTCAGAGATCTGCCCTGAAGGCAGTGGGAGCTTAATGGTCTTGAGTGGGGTGGGACAGATGGGGGAAGGGAGAAACAGCATTAACCCAAGGGAGATTCTTCTTGGATCAGCCCCATCCAGCAGAGCTAAGGCAGAATAATCAGGCAGAGGCCTAGCTGAATTGATGAAAAGTCAGAATTATAGATTTTGTTTTGGGAAAAAAGAAATGTGGTTTTATTATTTTCAATTACACTCCATTCATTAATATAGGCTAGCAGCTAACGAGGCTGCCAAGGAGAGGTCTGGCTGGATACAGCTTTAATATACTCATAGAATGACTGAGCTGCAGGGGACTTGAGACATTGTCCGTAACACATCCTCCTCCCCAGTCGTTTTGTAGACTGGGAAACTGAGGCTCTGAGAAGAGGCCGATGGCTACACACACAATGGAAGAGCCAGGGATTGAATTCTGGTCTCTGCCCTCCCTCTCTCTCTCTGGGCACTGGTCCAGTGTCCTTTCTGAATGGACATTAACTGCACATGGGGGTAGCTAAGTGCTTGCAGCCTTTTATAAGGGGCAGCATGGCATGGTGGAAAGCATGCTAGTTTGGAAATCAGATGACCTGGGTTTGAATCTCAACTCAGCTATTTTCTACCAGTGTGACATTGGGCGGTCACATTGTCCTGTTGGCCCTCGATTTCCTGATGTGTTAAATAACTAGATGACCTCTAAGGTCCTTTAAGTTCTAACTCTATGATCCAATGATTCTATTCTCTTGCATCTGTCCTCACAAATCTTGTTCACCCAGCCCATTTGCCCCCATCCATCTCTGTCTAGAAACAGTGTAGCTTGGGCCTGGGTTTCTATAGATTCCGAATCTGTGAAGCACTTAGGGGCTTATCTTTCCTCCTCACCCAGGAGTTTGATGTAACACCAGTACAATGAGATCACCAGTCCCCTTTCCATTGAAGGTTGCTGTTTAGCACAAAGAAAAATGTCGAGGAACATATATTTTTGACCCTGGGCACACACCTGTGTGGGCAGCCTGGCACATCAGGGCATCTCTTGGCATCCATTGACCTGGTACTATGAAAGGATGATGAGCAGGGCTGAGAATTGAATAGGAGGCAGAGATCAGGACAGAACACATGCAAGAAGCTGCAGAACTTGCAGTGATCCCAAGCTGGTTGCTGCCGCAGACGCCCATCGTCAACCTCACTCCTCTTTCAGCCATGCCATATGGCTGGGGATTGTGGAACGTCCCGATCTCAGCCGAATTCCAGCAGCAGGTGTGGGCTCTGGCGAGGGGCATGGTGGCTAGGAGCAGGCTGCAGCACGGTACCCATGATGACTTGTTATCAGCAGGCCAGGCATCCCACAAGGTGTTATTTTGGCTGTGTACAATGGGAAAGTGAGGTGGGTCAGTTGTGAAGCAAGAACAAGACAACAGATGGGCAACTTAAGTGTCATATGGGCAGCCCTGAGATAATTATAACATAATAACTCATATTTATATAGGGACAGGGAATAGAGCTGTGATTCCACTGATATTGGGGATTTTCAGGTAAGAGGACTCCATCTACCAAGGCAGAGCAGCACCTTCTCTGCCACTAACAGCCTAGAACACTGAGAGCTTACGTGACTTGTCCAGGGTCATAGGGCCAATAGGCGTCAGGGGTGGGAAGTGTTTTAGTCTCTAAGGCCAGCTCTCTGTCTACTCTGGCATGTTCCCTTCAAGTCAATTCAATAAATAGATATTAAATCATTATCATGGGTAAGATATTGTGTTTAGTGCTAGAGATACAAATACCAAAATGAAGCAATATCTGCTCTCAGGGAGTTTGAGCTCTCGTAGAAAACGATGAAAGTGTTTTAACTTTTAGGGAAACCCCTGGCTTGTTGGTTTGATGACCTCTCGAGAGGACTCATGAGGAAGGGGGGACAAGAATCACCCAAGCTAAGAAAGTACAAATGGGTTAGGATCTGTATCAGTGGACGCAATCTCAAATCCAGCAGGGTCTCTGACCATTTGGATTAGAGGCTGCATCAGCGAGGATTTCCTCTCCTAGTGACCACACCCAGATGAGACTTGAAGGAATGCAGGGAAGGCTGAGGGCAGACAGAAGGAGGAAGAATGTTTCAGGGGTGGCAGCTCTTGCCCCTTTCAGCTTTGATGGTGTTTCCACTTAACTTGAGAGATTCTCTGTTGGCCAGAATGTCATGCTGATGATAACGTTTTCCAGAAGAGGAAGGGGAGAGAGGTTGGCCAAAGGTAGAAGAGGGGGCCTAAGGTGGTGATCTGCCCCAGTTTGGAATCAGGCTACACAACCGCTCATCTGTCCATGGCCTCATCATCATTCTCCCTGGTTCTAAGGGAGTACTGGGAACTCCTCAAAGTGGATTTTTGAGTTCATGGCCAATTTCCCACCATATTCATAGGCTAGCCCTTTTAGACTAATTGTAGGATTAGATTATGAACTGGGAGGTCTACCAAGTCTAACCTCCTCATTTTCCAGATGATTGGGCAGCTGGGTGGTATAATGGATAGATGGCTGGGCCTGGAGTCTGGAAGACTTGAGTTCAAATCTTGCCTTGCTTGTGTGATCCTGGGTAAGTCACCTCACCCGGTTTGCCTCAGTTTCCTCATCTGTAAAATGAACTGGAGAAGGACAGGACAAAGTAATCTAGTAAGTCTGCCAAGAAAAGCCCATGAAGAGTCAGACAAGACTGAAAAAGAACAAAACTGAAGAACAGAGGTTAAGTGACTTACCCACAGTCACACAGCTAGTAAGTTCTTAAGGCAGGACTTGAATTCTAGTCTTCCCGACTCCAAGTTCAGACCTCTATCTACTGTGTCACCTAGTGGCCTTATGATCATCTCCACCAGCAGGAGAGAAGAAACTCAATGTCAGTATTCCTTCTTTATTGTAGGATGTCAGGTTCAGGAGGGACCGTGCAATATAGAATACCAGCTCTGTTGAGGACCTTTGAATACAGAAGCTGAAAGTTTGGAGTGGCTTTCAAACCATCAATTTTCGGAGCTGGGCAGGGCCTTAGGGAGGGACCATAGAACATGGAATGTCAGAGCTAGGAGGGACTTTTGCAGAGAACTCATGCAAGGCAGGTGCTCACGTGGAGGTCAGAAGAAGCGATCCAAGGACGCTGTCAAGCCGTCTCTCAAGAGCTTTGGAATCAATTGTGTGACATGGGAGACACTGGCACAGGACGATCCAGCGTGGCGTGCCCAATGCATTGCGCTCTATGAGTGAAGCAGAATTGCAGTAGCTCAAAAGAAACATGAGATGAGGCAGATTTAGAGACATCTCCGCGTCGATGTTCATGTGGACTAGTGTCCGCCCTGTGGTGGAGCGTTCCGAGCTCACATTGGTCTGATCAGCCACAGTTGGCCCCAACATAGTGATGTTGTTTGGTCTTCTTCAATACTGAAGGCCAAGAACCATTTTCTTCTTGGATTGGCCCCCTGGCAGGAGCATAACTAGCACCAGGTCACTTGGGCTTTGCCCCAGGGTACCTCCCTTTCCTCCCTGTGGTGGCTGCCATCATTGTCCCTTTCTTTGGGGCCCTTCCCAGGTAGAATGCCCTCCTTCAAGCTCAGACCTTCACTCCCCCAACCCACGGGCTCTGTCACCTCTGGAGGCATGTTACAAATATCTTGTGTCCTTTACCCTCCAACACCTCTGCCCCAACTGAATGTGTCCCACATACCAAAATTCCTCATTACAGCTCTTTAACCGGGACTCTCTCTCCCTTTAATTGTCTTTTTTTGATCAAATAATGGTTAGAGAGGCCAGATGGTCATGGACCTGGGTTTGAATCCTGCCTCTTTCACTTACTACCTATGTGACTCTGGACAAGTCACTTAACCTTCATTGGCCTCAGTTTCCTTCTCTTTAAAAGGTGGAGGTTGGCCTATATGACCTTTGATGTTTCTTGCAGCTTTAGATTTGTTATATGTGTACTTGTGACTTCCTGGCTTCAAGAACGGTTTGAGAAACAACACAGTCAGGAAAAAGAGAAGTGGGTTTGGATCCAGAGGGCCTGGGTTCAAACCTTGCTTCTGCTACGTACAGTCTCTGGTTGCATTGGGTGAAAGGAAGAGGGCTTGGCCTAGGGGATCTCTTGGGTCCCGTTTTCCTGGAAATCTTTGTCCATGTTCACCAAAGCTCAGGAGAGACTTGGGTGAGCCAAGACGGCCTTGCCCAGGACAGGGGTCAGATCCCTAGGACAGTGGGATTACCCTGCGGACTCCTCTGGGTCCTTCTGCTAGCCACCCTGGGACATTCCACCTCTTTGCCCATTAGGGATCCTAACATGGTTCCCAGGGCAGTGAAGCATGGTGGTTGGGGCCACTGCTGCTTGAATAATCAAGAGAGGTCTGCTGGCTCTTTGTGTGCTCCATTCACATTGTCAGCCAACTGACATGCCCATTCTACAGCGTATCTATCACCGCCTGAAAGCTGCTTTCTCAGATGTTCTTTCTTAGATCAGTGCAACCAGCAGCCTGTTTTTTGACAACTGCATCAGCCCTTTGGCTCCCTGGTGACTTAGGGAGGGGGATGGGGCAGGCAGGGGCTATATTTTTCTGCTTTAGACAGTTTAGTTTGATGAAAAGGTTTATGTGACTTGACAAGCTGAAGAGGGAAATTGTCAGCTCCCAAATGCCATTGGGCCCAATGGTCAGGGTGGCCTCCCCAGATGAGGACCCCACCTTAGAGGCTCGTGGAGAGCCAAATCCACCTCTGTGGGCTGCAGTGGGCCAAATAATCCATTGTGAGGTTCAGATTTGAAAATAAGAAACAAAATCAGAAGAGAACAGCCCTCCCTGGGGATGCAGGAGGCTAGAAAGCATTTTTCTGAGTGGAGACTTCCTTAGGAGCTCAGTTCACAAAGAAAGCTATTCTCTTTTGAAAAGTAAAAGGGCGAGAAACATAGAATGCCTTGACCTTCCATGTGTATTTCAGGTAGCTTGTCAAGTGCTCTCTATACCTTAAATCCTCAGATGGAGTACAAATATGAAAGTCACCCAGTGACATCTGGGACACCCATGGAGGCTGCATGGGGGATGGATGTGTGGAGATGTCTCTGTTCCTGCCGCCCAGAGAAAAAAAGCAGCTGTAGTGGAGCCCAAGGGGTCACTCTGTAGTGGGGGAGGAAGGGATATGCTGTCTAGTCTGTTCTAACCCAGTCTGGCCGACTGAGAGATGAATCATCTTGTAAGAGCAGGAGAAATCCATCTTGGCTGCAGACAGTGAGGTAGTAAAGTGCCCTCCCAGCGGGCCTGCAGCACCCAATCTGGAGATGAGTGGGGATTTATGGACCAGCTGAAAAGTGGCTTTCCAAGCGAAGGACTCAGGCAGTTGCTAAGGAGGATGCCCTGGAATAGGCATGTGGCTATTGTGGGGGAGGGAGAATGAGTACTGGGATGGGAGAAAAGGTAATGATTTTTTGTACCCCGGGAGAAAAGCGAATATGATCCTGCCGTGGCATTCCTAGTCATCTACACAGAGGACAACAAAGACAGAAGGAAAAGTTCTGTCTGCACAAGACTGTTTTAATAGCATTTTTGGTAGTGGCAAACAATTGGGAGAAAGGTAGACACACATCACTTGGCAATGACTGAAAAAATTATGGTATATGAAAGAAATGGACTGTTATTGTGCTGCGAGAAACAATAGAGAAGAGGAATGAGAATCCAGAGAAATTAGGGGAGATTTGGATGAATGGATGAGGAGTAAAACAGAACCAGGAGAACAACATACAGAAGGAAGGAAGGAAGCAAAGAGGGAGAAAGGGAAGGAGTGTATGAAGGAAGGAAGGAAAAAGGGAGGGAGGGAGGAGGGAAGGATAGAAGATAGAAGAGAGGAAAGAAAAAAGGGAGGAAAGGAGAGAAGGAGGGAAAGAAAGAAGGAAAGAAGGGAAGAAGGGGAGGAAGGAAGGAAGAGGCTTAGAGAACATCAAAACTTCCATTTTGCATATGAGGAAACTGAGCCCGGAAAGTTTAAATGATTTGCCCAAGGCCTCATGGCTAGTGAGTGACAGAGCAGAGAACAAAAACAGCTGTGTTAATTTGTTTTGCTGAACTATATTGCTCCATTATGAGAGAGGCTTTCATTGGGGTAAAGGAAATTTTTGGGAAGAGATAGTGTAAAAATAGCATTGATAAAGCTTTTTTTTCCCCAATAAAGAAACTGAAAGAAGTAGGAAGCTGGTGAAAACAAGTGACCTTCATTAGGTCTCCTGCTTGGGATGTATTGCTAAGCAGCAATTCGTTATCATTAGAGGAACTGCAGCGGGAGCTGGGTGACCGCTCTCCATAGATGTGTCTGGGGACGAAAAGCACCACGATCACTGGATAGCCCGGAGAGGCACACTTGGTTGTTACTTCAGATGAGACACAGAGTGTTACTGTGGGGAAAGGGCAAGTCTTGGAGTCAGGAAGACCTGGGTTCGATTCTGATTCTTACACTTGCTAGCTGGGTGAACCTGGACAAGTCACTTCATCTGGTGGTGCCCAAGCAATTCTCTGAGAGTATGGTACAAAGGAATTGATAAACAATGGTGGAAGGCGTTTCCACACTGGGAGTCCCTTAATCTGTTGAAGCCATGAGTCAAGACAAAAAAAATGCTTAATAAATGGTTGTTAAATGAATCAATTAGCATTAGACCCAGAGAATGGCCCTGATAGTGTTTGAGACTAGACAGTTTCTCAGGTCCCTTCCAAGGCTAAGATTATCTGAAAATATAGAATGTTATCTCTGAGAAGGATAATATTTTAAAGCTCTAGAGCTATTAACATCTCATCTAGAACTGGATTTTCAAAGGATCATCAGTATTATGGCCAGAAGGAGCCTTAGAGAATGTGATATGAGAGGTGGCTGAAGGAAGTGGGGGTAGTTAGCCTTTCAGAAGACACAGGCAAGATACAATAGCCGTCTTCAAGTATTTGAAGTGCTAGCCTGTAGAGAAGGACCAGGGTAAACCCATGGGTGAAAGTTGAAGAGGCAGACATAGGATTGGTTTAATGGAAAGCTTCTGACAATTCTAGGTATCCAGCAGAGAAATGAGCTGTCTTAGTCATGGGTAAGACCCTTACTAAGGGTCTTCAAGCAGATGCTAAACAGACTGTTACAGAATGTTAGAGAGTGAGCTGAGTTGTGTTTAGCACAGTGCCTGGCACATAGTAGGAGCTTAATAAATATTTATTGAATTGACTCAGTTCTGCTTAGCACAGTGCCTGGCACACAGTAGGCACTTAATAAATGTTTATTGAATTGAATCAAGTTGTGCTTAGTACGGTGCCTGGCACATAGTAGGTCCTCTATAAATACTTACTGACTGATTGACTGGATGGTCTCTGAGGTCTCTTCCAACTTGGAGATTTTATGATCTAGTCCAGTCCCTTCATTTTACAAACTTGGCAAGGGAAGATCAGAGAAGCGATTTGCCCAAAGTCAAACAGATTGTCTGTGGCTGAGTTAGGATTCAAACCCATGGACTCTGGCTCCAAGTCCGGCACTTCCTAATGTGCAACAGAGCCTTTCAGAATGACTTGGGGAGTGGGGAGAGTGTAGACAGTCCCAGAGAGCACAGTTGGCTATTGGTAATGATGGGGCCCAGAAAAGTGCAGTCACATGGAATAGGAGGGAAGAGCTTGGCTGGACAATGGGAAGACAAGAGCAACATGAGGTCACTGGGGGTCTAGTGTACTGTGCATTGGTACAGATGCCCTGCACAGACATGCACAGAGATAAGACGTGGGGCCCAAAACAGAACCAGGAAGGGGCCAGGCTGAGTTGCTTCTGGAAAATTGTGCAGTGCACAGTACAGTATCACCTCAACTTTCTCTCTGAAACAGAGACTCATCTTTTTAATACCAGTCCTCTTTGGGTGTGTCCCTAATGCTCAAAGTCATGGAGTTTTCAAAGGTGAAAAGTTGAGGGTGGTACCGAAAATCTGTGGTGAGCCTCATTATTGGGGTAAGTTTCAACACATGATCATCCAAGAATTACAAAGGGAAAGGGGTAGAGAATAGGAAGAAAGGAATAAATATTTACACAGCACTTACTATGTGCCAGGCACTGTGCCAAGCACTTTACAAATATTATTTAATTTGATCCTCCCAACAAGCCTGGAAGGTACATGCTGTTATTACCCCCATTCTATAAATGAGATGAGGAGACTGAGGGAGATTAAGGGACATGCCCAGGGTCACACAGTTAGAGGGTATCTGAGGCCGGATTTGAACTCAAATATACCTGATTCCAGGCCCAAAAGGAAAGGGAGGTGGTGGGAAAAGAAATGTGTGATCAATTAGATTTTAAAAAGACAGAAATACAAGGTAGTGTAGGATGAATGCGAAGGTGGGCCCAGCCCTGTAAGAATCATTTCAGGAACACAAGTGCCCAGAAGGCATTGAGGCTGGTGAGGAATGCTGGGTTCTAAGCTCTCTCCCAGAGCTGAGAGTCTGCTCCGAGGTGCATTCCCCTCCTGGTATTCTGTGTTGGAAGGCTCCTTCTATCTCTGACATTCCATGTTCTTAGGCTCCTTCCAGATGGGATATTCCATGCTCTAAGATCCATTCCGGTTCTAATATTCTTTGTTCTAAAGTGGGCAAGGTATGATCAATTCTTGCTTTTGGGAGATCTTATCTAGCGTATGAATGAATGGATGGAAAGATAGATTGATAGACTGATGGATGGATGGATGGATGGAGGGATGGATGAATTCTTTCTCCTGTGTGAAAGACCCTGCAGTATTTGGCATTAATGCTGAAATGCCTTTGAAAAGGAATAAAATCCAGGTTGATGTCAGGAAAGTGAAGGCAGGCATAATTTTTTCTTCCAGGCAGCTGTAGCAAGACATTAAAATTCACCCAGGAGTCACCAGAATCCATTCAACTGGAACTGAGACCAGCTAGGAATGTGACTGACCACATTTGTTTACAGTGTGCTAATCCCCTTCTGTTTTTAGTTCTGCACAGAAAGACTTCAGGAGAAATGTCCTAAGTCTAATTACAGACTGTCGGCACTGAATATCTCAGGGGAAAGCATGTCCAGAATAAAAGTATTACAATGGTTATATATGTTGAGTTTTATTTTTTTGTATCCTGGGTTCCTGGGTTCATACTGCCTTAGCTGTGAGGAATTTCCTAGGCCAAGGTAGGAGAACATTTCCATAAAGATTAACTCTGTTCTGTGTCCAGGGGCAGGGTCAATCTTACTTGTTGTTAACAATGAACATCAGAGTGGAAGAGTCCAGTTGGGGCTGTTTACTGGAGATGAATGTCAAGGGCTCCCCTCATAGATTTTTAGAGAAGGAACAGATATTTATGCTATTTTCATACTGCCTCCAATGTTGATGTACCCTGGTCAAACCAGCCTATCCTCTGCAATCACTACAGCCCACAGATAAGAAAGCCAGAGATAGCTAGCAGCTAGGTCTTGGAGAAGTTATAGCAGCTTGGTTGTGGTAGTCTGGGGTTTTCACTCTTATTTGTCTTGGGTTTTAATGGTGTCCCTTTCAGAAGCACAGTCAGAAGCCTGTGTGATGTATCTATGCTTCTTTATGTGTCTCGCATGGCCAACGTCTGCACAGATGAGGAAACTGAGTCTCAGTGAGAGGGCCATAGAACCTGGAAGCATCAGAGCTGAGTGAATTGGCAGAGATAACAAAAGATGAGAAAAGCAAATGTTGGTGGGATTGTCAGGACACAGGCACACAATTAATTGTTGGTGGAGCTGTGGATTAGTAAAGCCATTTTGAAAACAAATTTGGAAATATGCAAACAAAGTGACTAAACGATCTATACCCTTTGATCCAGAGATTCTGCCATTAGGTATATACCACAAGAAAATCATTGATTAAAAAAAATGTCCCTCAGAGATTCTAAAATATTTGTAGTAGCGCGCGTGCGCGCGCGCGTGTGTGTGTGTGTGTGGTATCAAAGAACTGGGAAAGCTAACAAAAACAGTTTTTTGCTTTTTTGCTTCTTGAATCAGATCTGCTTTGGCATTGGTGTAGATAGGGACCTTTCGTTGAGGAAACTCCGTCTGCCAACATTGTTCAACTTGCAACTTTCGGAAATGTTCTGAGGCACTGAATGTGTAAATGCCTTGCCTAGGTCACATAGCCAGCATATATAAGACCAAATTTGGACCCAGGTGCTCTGATTCCAAGACTGGCTCTCTACCCACCCTGCCAAGATGTCTGTGCTTTCATGCAGATGCTTTTAAGTGTTCATTGACTCAAATTGAATAATTTTCCTCCATTCAGTCAATCAATCAATCCACAGGCATTCAATAAGCACCTACTATGTTCCAAGAGCTCCTTGGTCTTAGGTGAGGCAGCATGTCTTGGCCCTGAAGCTCCTGCAGACCCTTTAGAAAGCCCCAGTCCAGATATCAACAACCCCTTGACTGCAGGCAAACTTGACATGCAGAATGTGCTAGACAATAGCTCATGCCTGTCTGGAATTGGACACCAGTGACTGTTGGTGCAGCGACTGATTCCTTTCCCAAATGGATTACGTTTTCTTCTGCCACTCGGCTCTTTGCCCCAGTCTATCTCTACCAGAGCCCTGCAAATGAAGGCAAAACCCATGGACCCAAAGGGGCTTTTTGTAGCATTTGACATTCAGCTCTGAATACTCAGTGTTGATGAGCCCACAGAGGCAGTGGGTACCGAGGGAAGAGGTGTTGGCCTGGGGGTCAAGAGACACAGCTTCCAAGATCACCTCTGATATTTAGGGACTGTGTGACTTTGGGCATGTCATTTTTCTCTCTAAGATCCACTTGCCCCCATATCATGCATTTCAAGTAAAATGCCTTCTCACGCTCCTCTTTTCTGCCCAGTTTCCATACCATGCTTCTCATTCCCTAACCCATCCAGTTTACCTTCCATGTCTTCCAGGAGCTTTCAAGGTGACATTCCTAAAGTGTAGGGCTGACCTTGTCACTTGCCTGCTCAATGGACCCCCAATTCACAACCCCAGTGTCATCCTGAGCTCTTCATTCTACCTCATTCCACATGGCCAGTCACTTGCTCAATGTCATGATTCCTACTTTTTCCAGCCTCTTCTGTTTCTGTCTCTCCTCTCCACTCAAATGACCATGACCTTAGTCCAAAGCCTTATCATCTTTCCCTTAGATGACTGTGACAGTTTTCTAGTTGCCTCAAGCCTCTGCACTCTCCCATTTATCCTTTTACTCAGCTGCCAAAATGATTCTCCTAAGGTTTAGATCTGACCATGTCACCACCTCCTCCCTCCTCAGTAACACCAGGGGCTCATAATTCCCAAACAAACCAAACCAAACCAAATAGAAACTTCTCTGTTTAAAGCCCTTTGCAATCTGGCTCCAACCTACCTTGCCACCTTATGATATATTACTTTCCTTGCTTAGAGGTAGCTAAATAGCTCGGTGGATAGAGTGATGGACCTGCAATCAACACTGAACATAGTGCCTAGTACATGATAGGTGCTTAATAAATGCCTACTTCCTTCTTTCCTTCATGAACTCTATGGTTCAGCCAAATTTACTTCCACTCTGTCCATCACACACTGTATTCTATCTCCTCTTGCAATGCCTTTGACCAGGCTGCTCCTTGGGCTTGGAATGTGCTCCTTCCTCATCACCTCTTAGAAGCCCTAGATTAGTGCCTCCATTTCAAAATTACATTTGGTTTATTTGTTATATTTTTATATCTATACATCAAAGAAATTGCCTGTTTGGTCTCTATTCTTATATTTTATATGATTTCAAATATATGTATTGATAGAATTTAAGCCCCTTGAAATGGCGAGATATGTTTGCATAAATGACCTTTCCTCTATAATTCTCTTCTCAGCCATGTTTCTGCTTCCCTCCGGACTTAAATTCCATGACTCGGGTGCTTATTACTTTGGAATGCTCCTCTGCCATGCTGGTCCCCTGCTCTTATTGGTGAGTTCCTTTGGTGGCCTTCATTTAGAGGTTGGCTGCAAATCGGCCATGTGTCATTTCTTTCCTGGCTGTTCTTCTAACTCTCCATCCCTTCATGTCCCTGTGGAAGGAGGTACCTCCTTTCCTCACCTACTTTTCATCTCCTTTTGCTGTGCTGTCTTCCCTTAAAATGTAAACTCCTAGAGGGCAGAGATTGTCTTTCTTTTTGCTTATTGTACCCCTAGATCTTAGTAAGGGTCTTGGCATATAGTAAGGGCTTCATGCTGACAGATCTTGCTTTATGTAAGTTTGATTTTACATAAAGAATTCTGAACGAAATCGACATTTCCCCAAAACCCCCCCCAAAACAAAAAAAAAAACACCTATGTTAACTTTACTGCAGCTCTCTCTGCTCCTGCCTCTTGGATCTATGCTCTGTGGCCTTCCTCCCCCCCCCAAAAACCCAAAATACAAAAAAACAAAAACAAAAAACACAGACCCTCCAAGTGAAAGCAGAACAGAGGCCCAGAGCTGATGGGGGAGGGTAGGACTTGGCCAGAGACCTTTGTCCCTCCCCACCCACTAGTCCACAGGTCTGCCTTCTGTCTGTGCTAAGGTGCCACCTGTCTTTCCCTGGTCCCTGTGTATTGCTTATCCTCTCCTGTCTGTGTCTATGCCCAGACCTGACATGTCTGCTCTCCCCATCTTATCTGGATTTAAGCCTGACACTGTGTGACTCTGTGCAAACTTTTCTAGGCTTCAGGTGACTGTCTGGGACGTGATAGATGGGTTATAATTTACAGTGGTAGAAGAAGTTTCCACACTGGGAATTCCTTACATTGACAAATTCAGAGATATAATATCAAGGTGTTATCCAAGAATTTTAAAGCTTGAAGGGCCCTTAAAAAGCATCTTATCCACTTCCCCTAGTGGGCCAATAAAGGAACTGAGCTCTAAAGAGGAGAACTGACTTTCCCAAGGTCATCCCATGATTTCACGCTAATAATAACAATCACTACTATCTTCATATGCTTTACAGTCTACAAAGTGCTCTTCTACAAAGAGGTAGGTTGGTGTGAGGGTGGATTAAGCCCTGAGTCAGGAGGGCCTGAATTTCAATCTGGCCTCAAACACCGACCCTAGGCAAGTCCCTTAACCTTTGTCTACCTCAGTTTCCTCCACTGTAAAATGAAGATTGGCAATTATACCTCCCTCCCAGGGTTGTTATGAGGATCATATGAAATATTTGTAAAGCACTTGACACAGTGACTGGCACATAATAAGTGCTTAAAAATTCCTTTCTTTCTTCTGAGAGAAAGGATTATTTATAACCAATGACTTGGGGAGATCCAGAGTTCCCCCTTTTTCTAACATCCTCATTTTGAAGCTCAGTCTCTGATGGTTGAATTCACATTCTCCTCAATCTTGTTCAGATCCACCCAACCTTGTAAGGAATTTCATCTAAGGTGGGGAAGCCCATTGTGCCCTACACAGGTTTGAGTGGGGATAAATTCTTTGAATAGATTGCCCAAGGCTGGAGGATTTAGAAGCAAATGACATAATCCAAGTTCATTAGAAGAGGTCCAGCCCCTCATTATAATATTCCTTCTCTCCCATTACTCATTAACCAATCAGAGTTGATTGCTAGCATCAGAAACACCTGCTCTTCCAAGGGCATATAAACTATGAACCCACTACCATGAGTGGGTCTTTGGCGTTTGAGAGTGTCACTGACCCTTTTATTAATAAAATGCTAGCATTATTAATGAAATTATTAATTACCCAGAAATTATATCTCTTGAACTTTCTAAACACCACACTTCCACTGACCTTGTAGCTGTGTAGTGCAAGGATTCTTATCCTCATTTATAAACGAGGAATCTGATGCTTGGAGAGGTCCAGTAACTTCCTTGAGTTCACACAGTTGGGGATGGCAGAGTCAGGTCCCAAGTCTTTTTTCTGTGACTCTTCAGTCCAGTGGCCTTTCCACAATACCAACCTACCTACCCATAACTTGGGCTTCTGCAGTAGACTCCCACATGTGTGTAAATTCCAGCCAACTTCAGGCTGAGAGTCTGCAAGAATCAACTACCAACTGGACCCAGATGAGGACAGAGAAGGCCTTTTACTTGGTTGCACTAGATTGTTGGTGGCCTCTGATCTGATGTGGTATGCAATGTACATATATGGGTTCAGGTACAGACTGTAACTGATGTCACAAAAAAACTTCCTAACAATGAGAAATGTCTAAACATGAAATGGGCTGCCTTGAGAGACAGCGAGCCTCCCCTTTTGGGAGGTCTTCATACAGAGGCTTAATGCCCACTCATTGGATTTCTTTTGTGTATGAGTTGGGTTAGATGGCCACTGAGGTACCCTCCAACTCTCAGAATCTCTGATTCTGAGGAATAGTCCATTTTGGGAAGCAATGGTGGGGATAGGAGGGTGGGAAGGAAGTTGTACAAGACTTATTTAGGTTCAATGTCAAGAAAATTAGTGAGGGCTATTAAAAAGTACAATGAGCTGCCATGAGAGGTGGGGGATTCCATCTCCCCCCCCCCCCCAGAGGTCTTCAGGCAAAGACTGGATGACCACTCATCAGCTAAACTATAGTGGAGATTTTTTTCAGATTGGTTAGAATAAATGCTTATTGAGATCTCTTCCAATTCTTTGACTCTATGAATTCAGCAAGCATTTACTACATACCCACTTTGTGCAGTGCACTGTTCTTAGTTCTGGGGTTATGCATAAGAAAAACTTTCTAGTCTCTGCTTCCAAGAAGCTTACTACCTCATGCTTTTCAGATTTAGGCACTAAAAAATAAAATATACCATAAACTAGTTTCCAAATGATTCCTTTGTATTGTATGGAATTCCATTGCTCTCCATATTGAGTAGTGATATATGAGCCAGCATGGTTTCATCAAGAATGAATCATGCCAGACTAACCTAATTTCCTTCTTTGACAGGATGACTAAAATGAATAGATAAAAGGAAGGCAGTGTCTATAGTTTACCTAGATTTTAGCAAAGTGTCTGATCATATCTTATACTATCCTTGTAGAGAATATAAAGATATGAATTGGGTGATAATACAGCTAGATAGATTCAGAAACTGGCTGGATGGCTGGACTCAAAGAATTGCAGTTAATGGTTTAATGTCAACATGGCAGATGGTCTTTGGTGGAATACCCCAGAGATCTGGACTTGGGCCAGTGCCCAGGCAACCATTTTTATCAGTGACCTGGTTAAAGGCATAGATGTTGTGCTCATCAGATTTTCAGATAACACTAAGCTGGGAGAGTTAACTAACACTCTGAATGATAGTCAGGAACCAAAAGTGAGTCAGTAGTGTGATTGGCTAATGCAATCTTGGGCCACAGCTTGTGGGAATGGGGAGAATCCCACTATACTCTGCCCTTGTCAGACCTCATCTGGACGGCTGTGTTCAACTCTGGACACATGGTTTAAAAAAGAGACTATCTAGAGGAAGGTGACCAGGATGATGGAAGACCTTGAGTTTATGATCTATGAGGTGCCATTTATGATTAGCCTGGGGAAAAGGAGACTCAGTGGGGACATTACTGCTGTGTTCAAGTATTTGAAGGGCTGCGTGTGGGGGATGTGATTAAATTAGTTTTGCTTGTTCCCAGAGGGCAAAACAAGGAACAATGGGTAGAAATTGTAGAAGTCTTGATGTAAGAAAAACATTTCCTAAGTTAGAGCTGCCCCAAATTGGAGAGGGCTGCCTTTGGAGGTGGCGAATCCTCTACTCCATCCCCACTCCCATCCCAACTTGGAGGTCTTCAACTAGGGGCCAGACAACCAGTTGTCAGGTATACTCTAGTAGATTCCTTTGTGTATGGGTGGGACTAGAGGCCTGCTGACAACCCTTCCAACTCTTTAGTTCTAAGGTTCTATGTTTCTGTGATACTGAGATTGAGTATTACATTATTGCTTGATCCTTCTACCCAAAGGAATGTCTGTGCTCCTCAGAGCAAGTGGATGCCTCCATGAATCTGCCCCAAAGAGTAAGGGGGTGTGCATTATATGTAGAGCCCACTAATCCAGATGTATGATCACAAGATTTAAAGAGGAAAGGAGCCTTTGTGATTGCACAGTTCAATCAATAATGCCCTCATCTAACTGGAGAGGCAGCCAAGGCCTGCAGGGGAGAAGGGATTTTCCCATATGACCCCAAATCCAGCCCTTTCCAGAGCTGCTCATTGACTTGAGGTTTGAGCCAGCTGGACACCTCCACCTCATCTGACTCAAAGGCTACATCTGGTTGTCCGACTGATGCCCATCAGTTAACCACTTTGAAAGTCCAGGTACTTATTCAGAACTTTTCAGATGTCAGCATGGCTACATTTTTCTGTTTTTCATATGGGCAGTTTTAATTCATTTAATTCAACAGTTCGCTTCTGTGGCAAACACTGTGCTAGGCACCAAGGATAAAAAACCCATCCCTGCCCTCATGGGGTTTTCAGTCTACCAAGGATGACAACAGATCCACAGAGCAGCATACACAGTTTAGGTGGAGGAACTGGACGTGTGGGGTTTTTGTTTTTTGGTTTTGCACATTGGCTATCTCACTGAAATGTGAGCTTCTTGAAGGCAGGGTTCATGCTTTTCCATTTATTTGTGTTCCCCACACTGACTAAGTTCAGAGTCTGGCACTTGGTAAACTCTTAATAAAGGCCTCTTGATTAATTGTATATATAGGGAATTCTCATGTGAATCAGCTCCCTCTATCGAATTCAAGTCAGAAACTTTGCTACAATTTATGACTTTAGAGAGTTTTCTAGAACATCAGAGGGTTAAGTGACTTGTTCAAGGCCACACAGGCAGCATGGGTCAAAGGTGGAATTTGGACCTAGAGAGGTCAGTGCTCTATCCGCTATGCCATACTGCCTCTCCACATAAAATATATAGATAGTATATACAAAGTGATTTCAGATGTTAGGAAGGGCAGTAACACATGGGGGGGATAAGTCTGATGTCGAAATTCTTGTTCTTGATGCAATGAATACATCTGTATTGATCTAAAAGAGAGAGAGAGAAAGAGAGACAGACAGAGAGAGAGGCAAAGACAGAGAGAGAAAGAGAGAGAAACAGACAAAGAGATGGAGGGACAGGGACAGAGACAGGGAGAGACAAAGAGACAGAAACAGACAGAGACAAAGCAGACAGTCTTTTTGAATTTGCTTTTGTTTCGACTTTTGCCCTCATGTGTTGAGATAACCCCATATCTTTGGAAGCTAAATTGGTTTAAAATCCCCTCTTGCTCAATGGTTATGCTACTCACTGCTTTCCCAAAGGCCAGAACAACTGGAGCCTTTGGTGAGCTTGGAGTACCTAATGAATCAATTGTCCCATCAATGATTAACTTTGAGGGGCCAAGCCAATGTCTTCTGGTAACTCTCTATTTAGTGGAGACTTTTCAAGGTTGGACCCTGTAAAATTATTTTCTTAAAAGACAAACAAACCTCAGATCTCAATACCTGTGTAAAAGACACACACCTGTTTAATCTCTTCCACTGTCCTCCCTCAGAGCAATGGGGCCATGGCTCCTGAATGGGATAAAGGCCTTGACCTTCCTTGTCTTTTGCCTGGTGTCAGACCAGCACCTCACAGCAGCCCAGGATAAGCTCAGGAGGTAAGTGAACTTAATCTCTCCTTAACATTCCATATAGAATTGTCTTATCTTTGGTCCAGAAAAGAGCTTGAGAGTATGCCATGTGTTATGACCATCAGGTTTATATAGTGTAGGACAGAATGGAAGTTCTTGTCCAAATTATCACTAGTGTTCCATTTCAGAAGCTTCTTTTTCTGACAAAGGTGTCATGAGTGGAGACAATATTTTGATTTGTATGAATTGATTCTTGCCCAGTTAATGTGATCTTGGGTTGAATTAAGACCTCATAATGTTCTGGACTAGCGCCACAATAGTACTGCTATACCAGAGGTTCTTAACATGGACCCCCAAGGAATTTATAAAGAGATTTCAGGGAGGCCATGAAGGGAAAATTACAACTCTATTTTCACTAATTTCTAAATGAAATTTAGTATTTCTTTCAATTATTTCAAAACATTGTCCTAAGAAGGGGTCCATGGGCTTCACCAGACTTTCACAGGGTTCTGTGGCACAAAAATGGTTAAGACTGACTCTATCTGTTTGGTCAGATCACATCTGAAATATTGTGCTTCGTTTAGAGCTCCTCGTTATGGGAAGTGAATTAATCATCTGGAGAATATCAATCAATCAACCATTTATTAAGTACTCACTGGGTGCTAAGCCTCTGTGAAACCCTGGGGATTCTATGCATCCAAAGGAGGGCAACCAGCACGGGGAAGGGCAGCAAGACTTTTGCCTCTGACACTACCTAGGCCGCTTTGGACAAGTAAGCTAACTTCTTAGGCCTCAGTTTTCAGCTTTGTAAGTTGGATTAGATGACTTTTGAGGTTTCCTTCAGCTCTGAACCTTGGATCTGGCAGTAAAGGCATATTGGTTTTTAGCCCACAATTATACAGTACCTTAAAATTTGCAAAGCACTTCACACAGATTATCTCGTTCGAGTTTCACAACAACTCTGTGCTGTTATTATCCTTATTTGACAGATGAGGAAACTGAGGCTCATTGAGTTGACTCGCCTGTGGAGCCATGTGGCTAAGTAAACATTGGAGGCAGGATTGGAACCTAAGCCTTATCTGACTTCAGATCTGGTGCCCTATTCATTTTGCCTCACTGCCTCTTGCATGAGGATCATTGGGGGATTGGGGAATTCCATTGGCCTGGAAGAGAGAAGGTTCAGAGGTGACATGAAAACTGGTTCATGTCCTTAAAAGGGCTGTGCCATGTGGAGGAACGATTTGACTCTTTGGGTTGGAACTTGGCTTCCTAGCTGCCCACACAGCAGAGTTGGGAACAATGGGTGGGAATTACAAAGAGGATAGAGAGAAGAAAAGCCTTTACCAACTAAAGGGATCCAAAGGGGCATTGGGAGGCCTGGGAGGTCGGGACTTCTTTTTCAAGCAGAGGATGGAAGACTTCCTCTTCATTATGCCTGGAACACACTTGCTGCATGCCTCCATCTTGGAATATCTAGTAGTTTCCTCAAAGGCTCAGCTCAAATTCTACCTTCTCCATGAGGCCTCCCCTGATTCCTCTAGACTTTTACGTTCCTTTCTTAATTGTGTCTATTTTGTATCTTTGTATATACACACATATCCATACTTATATACAAATGCATACATATACATGCACATACATACACACACATACATACACACATACACACATGCATACATAAATATTGTTTCTTTTTTAAAAGTTTTCTCCACTTGAGAGTATTCTGTTTTTTCCAATTACATGTAAAATAGTTTTCAACACTTTTATAAGATTTTTGAGTTTTTTTCTCCCCCCATCTCCCCCAAGACTGCCAGCAATCTGATATAGATTATCCATGTACAATCATATTAAACATATTTCCACATTAGTCATGCTGTGAAAGAAGAATCAGAACAAAAGGGAAAAACCACAAGAAAGCAAAAACAAACAAAAAAGAGAAAATAGTCATATTGTCTCTTCTGAATGAATAGAAGTTCCTTGTAGTTAATTTGGGTATTTATTATAGTAACTACAAAAAACATTATGTGCATCCAGAGAAAGCAGTGATAAATAGAATCTGTATAGAATGACTTTACATATATATGCATATTTGTGTCCAGTGGTAGCCATCTTGAGGGTGGGGGGAGGGAAGAAAAAAGAGAAAGAAGAAATTTACATGATAGTTTTACTATATATTTAGAAGGAATAGCAAGTTGTACATAGGATTTGTAGTTTCATGTGTGATTGCATCTTTTCAAAAATTCTACTATGTTATGGAAATGCTTGTTTTATTTCATTAAGTAAAAATAAAATAAAAAAATTTAAAAAAGAATGCAAGTTCCTTGTGGGCGAGAAGTGTTTCACCTGCTGTTTAATTAATGCTTATTGACTGACAGATGATTTGGGGATAGGTAGAGGGTGTACTGTACCGACTTTGTTGCCCCTCCAAAGCCACCAACTGACATTCTACAATTTTGTCGTTGTTTTGTGCCCTTTACTCTGAACATCCTGATATAGAGCGAAACTCTTCTCTCTGTTCTCTAGACCCCATTGATTCAGATTGGTAACATAGAAAACATTTATTTATGCTTTACACTTTAGGAAAGCACACACACACACACACACACTCTAATCTCGTCACTCTTGCAATGGCTTGTGATGCAGGAAATGCAAGTATTTTTGGTCCCTTTTTGAGATGCATAAACTGAGGACCAGAGTGGAGAATTGACTTGCCCAATGTCAGGCAAATTAAGAAGTAGAATTGAAACTTGAGCCTAGGATTTCTGATTTCAACTCTGACACTCTTCCCATTACACCAAAACCTTTCACGAGGTACATTTTGCTTTGATTAGATCATTCCATATTTCTTGTTTAGAGTATTTTAAAAGCAGGTACTTTGCTTCAAACTGAAGATTTTTTAACTATCAACCAATATGATCAAGTATTTATTAAGCACCTACTATATGCCAGGCACTGCACTAGGTGCTGGGGATACAAAGACAAACATAAAATGGCTCCTGCTTTAAAGGAGCTCACAGTCTATCAATTAGCCAATCGGCAAGTCTATTATAAAAATAGAAAGATGGCCTCAGAACCAGGAAGATCTGAGTTCAAATCCTGATTTAGACACATACTGTCTATCTGACCTCAAGTAAGTGATTTAAATTCTTGGCATCCAAGGCCACTCTCTAAGACACTAAATTAGAGAAGGTGACTACTTACATTGGTAGAGAGTATCCTGACTTGGGAGTTCTTGATACCAGTGAAATCATAAGTCCTATCCCTATGTGCCTTGCACAGTGCTGGGTTCAGGGGATACAGAGACAAAAACATCAAGCAGCTCTTGCTCTCCAGGAACTTGACTTTCCTGCAAATATTCTATTTAATTAATCAATCAACATTTATTAAGTGCCAGGCATTGTGCTGAGTTCTGGGGATATAAAAAGAGGCAAAAGATGGTCCCTGCCCTCAAATAGCTTATAATTTAGTACAAGATTTCAACTCTATCTGGCATCTCTATGGTGCTCAACGGTAATAAAGACAAACTTCCACAAGTATCATTTCATTTAAACCTCACAGCTCTGGAAGGAGTCAAGGTGAGCAAGGATTCCTATCCCAGAGTGGCTGAGTGGTTAATAATAATTGGCTAACATGTACATGGTACTTTACAAAGTTGCTTTGTGCATGATATTGCATCTGATTCTGCCAAGGAGAACTGTGGATTAGGTCTGGCATCATCATGATGAGAAATATTAAATACCTGGACTTACAACATACTAGTAAACTAGTAGTAGTAATAATGAGAATTTTAAGAGTGCGCATTTTAAGTTTTGCAAAACACTTTACAAATATGATCTCATTTGATCCTCACAATAACATTGGGAGATAGGTGCTAATATTATTCCTTCTTTACAGGTGAGGAAACTGAGTCAGATAGAGATTAAGTGACTTGTCCAGGGTCACACAATTAGTAAGGATCTGAAGCAGGATTTGAATTCAGATCTTTCTGACTGCATGTAGCATTCCACTCATTAGGATACCCATCTGCCTTTGAACTGTAGAGCAGGGATTAGACCAAGCCTCTTCATTTTAATGCCCATTGCATACCACATATATGCACACACACATATGAATTTTAACTCTAGTATCATTATAGCTTTTATATTTTATAGTAAGAGATATTTCCTTTTAAGCAACAATTCAATGAAAAAAAAAAGGAGCCCACTTTCTACAACATTTAATTTGCAACTTGTATTTAAAGCAAATACACTTTAGAAAAAAAATCAGAAAATTCATCACTAATAATTAGAAGATGAAGGCTAGGGAAGCTGTAGTAAGGGAAAACCTTTGCCGAGATACACTTAATTATAAAAGCTTATTATTGTAATCCCTTTTGAAAATGAACAAAGAGTCTCAATATTTGATGAACTTATCAAACAAGACAGACCCGGAGAAGAGGCGCATTTTAAGTCCAGGCAGAAGGAGAGCCAATTTAAGACTTTGCCCAGTGCTGCGGGAGATAATCAGCAGCTCCTTTGTCAGGGAGAACTCCGGCAGGCTTAGTGTGTGTGTGTGAGGGGCTAGAGCTGACCTGGAAGGCGGCCTGGCTGATCCTTTCTGCCATCTTTAATGGGGGACAATGATCAGTGGAACCAGTGGGATCGTGGCCAACATAAGGGGCTCTTTTCCCTGGCCAACACACATGCTTATAGCAATCAGGGGTCTCCTCCTAGAGTCCTGGAATCAGAGCCAAGGACAGAAAATGTTAGAACATAGAATGCGGCATCTAGGAGATGCCTTAGATTATAGACTAAGAGAAGTTAGGGACTTGTCCAGGGTCATGCTGCTAAGTATTAGAGGCAAGATTTAAACTCATGTCTTGCTGATTCTAGGTCCAGCTGCTATCTATGTTTGTACGGAGTTGTTATCACATTGCCTCCCGCAATAGACCCCTCCCCCACGAGACCCTTTGAGGGCAGGGATTGTTTTTTGTCTCTCTTTGTATCCCTAGTGTGTCGCACCGAGGTGCCTGGTACACAGCAGGTGCTTAATAAATGCTTGTTGACATGACTTGGCTGTCTATTGTAGTTATACTCAGATTCCCATGCAAACAGCATGAAGGAAGGGAAGGGAGAGAATATTGATTTTTTTCTTTCAAGCTCATTGCCTTTGAAGGTTAGCTATGGAAGGCAGGGATAAGACTGTGCTTGAAGATTGTATCTGTACTCATTCAAGGTCTTTTCCTTGCTTGCTTTGGGGAACAAATGCTTTTTGAAAACTTAGCTTGGCCATGCAGTAAGTGAGTGTGCGTATGGATTTTCAGCTGTCAGATCCTTTGTATCATCTTGACAATTTCATTGTGCAAATGTTTATAGAGGCTTTCACGGGGAAAGGCTCCCTCGTTCCCCTTCTGCTTAGTGGGAAGCAGGGGGTAAAAATGGAATATGCATCTTAGCCAATGGGGTGATGAGAGACATTTTCTTAAGTTGTCAGGACATTTGCTTTCTTTTAAAAATTTTTTGCTACTCAACCGCACTTGGTAGTGTTAGGATGGTCAACAAAGTGAAACACAATAAAAACTGATAGTGTGATTGGTAATGGCAACAATTCTGAGCTCTAAGTGGGGGACTCTGACACTTAGTAGCTGAGTAGGTCATGGGCCAGTTCCTCCCACTCTCTGACCTCTAACCCAAACCTGTGAGGAAGCTGGGAAAGCCATTCTCATGCCCTTTTTACTGATTGAGAAAACCGAAGTTCTCTCAGACAGGAAGGATAACAATAACGGGCATTTATGTAGCGTTAAGCACTTTAGGCACAATATCTTCTCGGACCCTCACAATGGATCCAGGAAGTGAGTTAGGATCTCAGCCTGGAAGGACCCCAGGGATTCTGAGAGACAGAGGCAAGAAGCCCCAGTTCCGCCAGCTGATGCTCATCACTTGTGTCCCCCAGGAGAAGGCTGGGCATTAGGGGAGGGGCTCAGCTGTGGACGTCAGTGACTCCCCAAATAGTCTGCTTTCAGCTTTGCTGGTTCTCTGTTGGGGATGGATTCCTGTATTTACCTTTGTGTAGACATCGTGTCACAAAGCTTTTAAATCCACAGTGACAAAGTTTCATTCCACCTAAGCTTTTGGTTACATCCCTTAATGCTTTTTCCCTCATTTCGACATCTTAATGGGGTCTCCATAGACTTGAAATGACATCCTGACAATTCCACTTGGATGTGCTGAAATATGCCAAACAGCAATTCCTCCCCTGCCTTATCAGATTATCAGCTTGTTGTTAATTTTTTTTTCTATAGTAACATATTACAGTGAGAAAGAGGATTATCTTGGAGTCACAGGACCTGGGTTCAAATCCCAGTTATCCCATTTATTTCCTGTGCACATTTGGTCATCACTTTACTTCTTGGGGGCTCAGTTTTCTCATCTGTAAAATGAGACCTCTGGACTGAGTGACACCTTTCCAGCTCTCAGTCTATGGGAAAAGGATTGTTTGGATTTTCCCCTCCTGTCTCGAGGGTTTAGCACAATGTTTGTTCCTTTTCCTCTTCCCTGCTTAATAAATGCTCATTGAGTGGACTTGATTTGAGTATCCTCTGATCTTAATAGTAATTTCAGCTAGTGGTTATAAAATATTTTAAAGTTTGCAAAGGGCTTTAAAATTTTGATCTGATTTGATCCTCCTAACAACCTTGAAAGGGAGGTGCTATTATTATCACTATTTTATAAACGAGGAAACTGAAGCAGATAGAGGCAAAGTGACTTGCCTAGGGTCACACAGCTAGAAAGTATCTGAGGCTGGATTTGAACTCAGGTCTTCTTGACTCCAGGCTCAATGCTCTGGGCCACTATGCCATTTACTTTAGGATTATAGGAACTATGGTTGCTAGGTGGAGCAATGGACAGGGTACTTGAATTGGAGTCAGGACTCCAAATATTGCCTCAGCCTTTACAAGCTGTGTGATGCTGGGCAAACCACTTCACTGCTGTCTGCCTCAGTTTCCTCACCTGCAAAATGGGGATAATAATAGTTTCTACCTAATAGAGTTGTGAGGAACAAATGTGATTATCCATACAAAGGACTTCATGAACCTTAAGATGTTATAAATAAATTTTTATCACCATCACCATCATCATTATCATTATTATCATCATCATCATCAATTTAGAGCTGAAGTACTTTAAAGCCTATTTAAATGTGACCTCCTTATTTTACAGATCATTCCCAAATCTCAGCTCCTTCCTCTAGCTTTAGAGACATTGCTTTTAGAGCAGAGTAGGAGCTTCAAGGAAGCTGGTGGTGCCACAGATAGAACACTTGGCCTAGAGTCAGGAAGAACTGAGTTCAAATCTAGTTTCAGATACTTACTAGCTGTGTGCCCCTGGAAAAGTCACTTAACCTCTGCCTCGGTTTCTTCAACTGCAAAATGGAGGCAATAACAGAAACTACCATCAATGGTTGTGATATGGATCAAATAAGATAATATTTGTGAAGCACTTAGCAGTGTGCCTGGCACATAGTAGGTACTTAATAAGTGCTTGTTTGCTCCTCTAAGAAGTCATGGAAATAAAACGCTATTTCTTCCACTAGAATGTAAGCCCTCTGAGGGCAAGGCTTGCTTTATTTTTGGCTTTGTGTCTTTTATTAGCCAAAAGCCCCTCCCTTTTTCAGTCTCCATGTGTCCCTCTTTTAATTTAAAGAATAGAAATGACAATCTTTTCACAGGTATCAGTGTTCAAGGCAGAAAGGGACCTTAGAGATTATTTAACCTAACCGCTTCATTTTATTTTAATTTATTTTCATTTGATTTTATAGTAACATAATTTCTTTATATAAAACTAACATATTTTCATCTAAAACTAATGAAATGCAGCAGGGAGAGTTTCTACTCCTTCCTTCCTTGAGGAGGCATGCTGCCCATTGTCCCTTGCATTTTCTCTGTGCCCCAAGTGGCGAGGTGATCACTTGGCTGTGATCTTGACCTGGGTGGGGTGGTGACCACTAACTGCCCTTGGTTTTTTGTTCTTTGTTGAGTATAGTACTGTGGGAGCACAGCACCAGAGCAGGAAGGAACCTTAGAGAAGGGGCCTCACAGATGAGGAAACTGAGGCACAGAGAAATGATTTCTCCAGGGTGACATAGTAAGTAGCAAAATTAGGATTGAACCGTTCCTGACTCCTAGTCTAGCATTCTTCTCACGGCATCAGCAGACTGTGCCATTTCGAATCTAAGTTCCCCAAATTTGCATCTCCATTTTTTCTTCATCCCCATCCTCCTCCCTAGAGAATACACCTTTTAAAATCCCCGTCTCCAAAAGAGTCTTAATTTACCTAATTTGTGAGCTCCCTATACTTTTGAGCAGAATGTTAACACACACACACCCATACCTCTTTTCCATTTTCCCATTCCCTACTTCAAGCACTTGGTTGAGGGTCCTGTACATAGTAGGTGAATAATACCTCAATCATCCACTCATCAAACACGTATAAAGTACTTACTGTATACCAGGTACTGGGGATGTGAAGAAAAAAAAATGGAAGTTCCTGACCTCAAGGGGGGTAATCTTGTTGTGAATTTATGAGCAGATACAATAATGAAATAATAGATGAATTAATGAAAGAACAAATAAATGACTGCATCAAAAAAAGTTGTGATTCTGGTGACTCAATACATGAAAATCAACTTAATTATTTCCAAATAAGCCCTGAGACAGGTTGATGTGGCAGTTATAATTTGACTTGTCTTGCAGGATGGACATATGATTGGCCTGAGACAGAAGGTTCTCCATTTGTAGTGGAAAGAAGGTTGGTTTTGGATTCTAACTTGGGTTTGAATCCTGGCCCTGTCATTTATTGTTTGACCTCTGGCCGCTATCTTACCATCTCCAACCCTCTGTAAAATGGGAATAATGGTATTTGTACAGCCTGGCTCACACAGCAGTTGTGAGCAGAGTGCTTTGTAAACAAAGGGCTAGGGAGAAGGGAGTGGTTCTTAGTAGCTGCTCATTATGGTTGTCATTCATTAAAGGACACACACACACACACACACACACACACACACACACACACACACTCAAAAGCCTGCACAAATCCCTGCTGTTAATGAGCCTGACCTTTCAATGGCCCGTTTTCCTTCTTTGCTTGGTCACTCATTCTCACCTATAGAAGCAGCTCCTGGTTTCCTACATATTCTCACTGTGGTCTCATGGAAAATCCTATAACTTGCAGTCAAGAAGACTTTGTTTTGTGTCACAACTCAGCTACTTCTGAGCTGTACAATCTCTGGAAAGACATTCTCCCTCTTGCACCTTTGGAATCTGCATTTATGAAATCATGACAATCCCGCTAGGTCCTCATGGGCTATTGGGAGGCCAGACCAGAAGACATAGATGAAGAACTTTGTACTGGCAAAACTCTAGACAAATAAGCCATATGGGCTAAATACAGTTTATTTACTTATTTTTATTGCTATCAAGTCAACAAGCATTTATTAAGCACCTACTGTGTGACAAGCACTATGCTAAGGACTGAGAATAAAAAGAAAGTCAAGGAATCCCTGGCCCCTAGGAAGTTCATAATTGAATGGGGGTGGCAATATGCAAACAATGGCACACAGACTAGAGATCTAGGGGAAATAGGAGGTAACTAGCACGGGAAATTCCTAAAAGTTCTATTGAATTTACTCTTTTTTTGGGGGGGGGGTTGTCTTTTCTCTTTAGAAGAATAGGGCAGGCAGATCAGCCCTCACCTCCCGCTCCAGTTGCTTGTCAGCTTAGTGAATGGTCAGCGTGGACAGAATGCTTTCCATGCCTGGGTACAAAGGTAAGAATTCTGGTCAATATCTAGTCCATTGCACATATTTTTGCCTTTATAGATAATAGAATAATGAAGGTGGCCTAAGAACAGAAAGTGTTATAGCTGAAATGAATCTTAGAATATAGACTGTTAAAAGAAACCCAAGAGCATAGAAAGAGTACAGAATGTTAGAACACAGCAGAGGACATCGGTGCTAGAAGGAATCTTAGAAAATAGAGTGTTATGGGTGGGAGGGACCTTAGAAGGGGGAATGTCAGAGTTGGGAAGAACCTTAGAGCATAAAACACATTGAAGGGACCTTAGAACAACAACAATAGCATCAACATTAGCATTTTTTATAACATTTCAAGCTTCATATGATGCTTTAGAAATATTATCTTATTTGATCGTCACAATAGCCCTAGGAGGTAGGTGCCATTATCATTCCTACTTAACACAGGAGGAACCTGAGACAGACAGAAATTAAGTGATTTACCCAGGGTCACAGAGCCTAGTAAGTATCTGGGACAGGATTTGAACTTAAGCCTTGCTGAGTACTGGAGAGGAGCTCAGAACATAAAATGCTAAACTTGGAAGAAACTTTAGAACACAGAATGATAAAACTGGAGTAGGATGGGGCATAGATGGTTAATATTAAAAAGTAAAATATCTTGGAATATAGAAGGTTAGAAAACAGAACAAAAATGTTAGTGTAGCCCAGGTTAGTTCTGGGGAACCCTAGTCCCAACTCTTACTATCACAGATGTTGAGTCACCAAAACCTCAGGATTCTAGGGGTATGCCTTATAGGTCAGGGGTGATTCTCTAATGCCATTGGCTCAAGCATGCTTCCCACAAGGTTATTGGTTGAGAATTAATTTAGTAAGCCAGCCTTAAGAGCAGTGTCGAAACCACTAACCCTGCCCCTCCAGCTTCAGAGATGTTAAGAGACCTGTTCAAGGTCACATAGCTAGGAATCTGAGTCTCGAAAACAGGTCATCTGTATTCCAGTTCTATTTTCTTTGAAAACTTGGAAGTGGCTAAATATGACCTATAATAATTGTCATATTGAGCCTCCTCTAAATGACCTTTATGGTTGCTTCCAAAGCTAAATTTCTATGGTTCTGCTTCATGATTGAGACTGAGCAGAGGAAATACAAACAAACAAACAAACAATGAATCGGTGGGAGTGGTTCATGAGATTTTCTGGCTCAGACGACTTGCCTTTGACAATTTTAAATGTCAGAAAAAGGCAACAGGATTAGTTTTGAATTGGGCAGGCATTTAGCTCTAAATGACTCTTTGCATTTTGTTAAGGGTCCAAGTGACTAGACTGGTAGATGAAGTGAATGCCATAAATAGAATTTACCTAGATTGTAGCAAAGCATTTCATAAAATCTCTCATGCTATTCAAGTGGAAAGAGGAAGAAACATGGGTTGAGTGATAGTGTAATTAGATGCATTCAGAACTAATTGAATGGCTGGACCTAAAGAGTAGTCATAAGGTTTCATGTTAACTTGGAAAGAGAGCACCAGTGGAGTGTTCCAGGCATCTAGGCTTTTCTTTAGACTGGTTAACATTTTTATAGATGACTTGGATGAAGTTATAAAATGCATGCGCATCAAATTTGGCAGAAGACACAAAGACGGGAGGGAATGATGATAGACTGAGTGGCAAAGCCAAGATTCAAAAAGATGGTGACAGGCTAGAACACTGGGCTGAATTTTAACATGATGAAATTTAATCAGTACAAATGTAAAATCTTACACTTGGGTACAAAAGTCAACTTCATAAGTTGACTTAGATAACATTTTATCTGGGGAAAAAAAGAATCTGGGGATTTCAGTGGATTGTGTGGTGAGTGGGGTTCCATGATGTTTCATGATAACCAAAATGCAAATCTTGAGATGCGTTAAGAGAGACATGGTGTCCAGCGCTAGGGAAGTGATGGTCCCATTTTACTTCATCCTGGTTATACTACATCTGGCAAACTGTATTGAATCCTGGGTGCCATATTTTAGAAAGGGTATTGATGAGCTCAAGAATGTCCAGAGGAAGGCAGCTGGGATGGTGAAAGGGACTGGAGTCTATACCGTATGAGGACTGGTTAGAGGAACTAGAAGGGGGTGTTATTTAACCCAGATAATTAAATAATTAGGAAAATATAATAACTATTTTCAAATATCTCAAGGGCTAGTACTTGGAAGACGGATTGGCTCCAGTGTGGCTGGCAGGATTGGGAGCAATCAATCAATCAATCAATCTATAAGTGTTTATTATATACATACTATATGCCAAGTACTGTGCTAGGTTCTAGAAATATATATTTGATTCTTTTCAACTTCTACCCATTTAATTTTAGATTATAGGATCATTATAAATGTAGAGAAAGAAAGGACCACAAAGATTCATCCCATTTATTTTATAAATGGGGAAACTGAGTCCTTGGGAAGTCAAGCAACTTGCCCAGTGTCCCCCAGCTAGTAAGTGACAAAGTCAAGATTTAAATTAGGTCCAATCATTCCAAAGCTATGTCCTACAACCCTAAAGGACATATAGAATATCTGGAACTTCCCTTATAAAAATAACTTTGTTAAAAATTCTCATTTTCCTTTGACTTTCTAAACTACTTTTTCTCAATTGTTGCCTTTGGAGATAACTCAGATGAAGGGCTTATAGTTTGGATCATAATTGAATCACTTTTTCCTGGAGCTAATAAGACTGACCTTTCTTCAGAGTGACATTTTTTGTATTTATTAAGCTCTGGTCATTATTTCAGTGGAATACAGCCAATGTCCTTTTGCACAGTAATGTTCTTCCTCTCAAACTACCCCACCAGAGATAAGCAATTGGTCAGAAGAAACTAGCAGTTTGAAGAGGAAATTAGGTTTCAGCATTACAGAATCTGAGAGGAGGAAGGAATTTCAGAAACCTTCTAGTCCAAGTAATACCTGATCAAGAATCTTTTCTACAGCACCCCTGGCCAGTGGTCAGCCAGCTTCCACCTGAAAACCTCCAGTAATGGAAAACTCAGTACCTCTTCCGGTTGCCCATTTCACTTTTCAGTGACTCTGTTTGAAAGGAAGGTTTTCCCGACATCAAGTTTAAATTTGTCTCATTACAATTTCCAATCCATGCTCCTGGCTCTACCTCTGCGGTCAAGGAAAATAAGTCTGAAGTTTTTACCATATGAAGGCCCCCCAAATACTTGACAAGGACAGCCATCTTGCTCTGTTCCCCCTCACCCAAAGCATTCCCAGTCACTTGAATCAATCCTTATGAGTCACGATCTTGAGTTAGAGCACTGAGCTGAAGTGGGTCAGATAACAGTGAATAACAATAAATGTAAAGTCTTACATATAAAGCCTAAAAAAATCAATGTCACAATAGAATAGGAGAGAGACATGGCTAAGCATCAATTCATTTGGAAAAGATCTGGGGTTTTGGTGGACTACACCTTCCATGTGAGTTAATAGTATGTTATGGCCGCCAAAAACAAACAAAAAGCTAGGATGATTTTAGGCTACATTGAGTCACAGAGAATCCAACACTAGGGAGATTCCTCTGTTCTTGGCACTGACTGGGCCACGTACATTTGGGGTGTTGAATTTCATCATAAGTATCACATATTTAAAAAATGCATCGCATTGATATCTCTAGGTTTTCATTGCCTAAATTTTCCTCTTTACACTCTATCCCATAACCTTATAGCAAAGCGTTTTTAAGAAATAAAAACGGAAAAAGAGTAAGAAGAGAAAAAATAATCAGTAAAATTGATTGCTATTTTAAGTGTCTAGAACGGGGGAAGGGGGAGAGGATAAGCACTGATTAAGCATCCACCTGGGTAATACTGTAAGCCATATATTGTGCTAAGAGATTTACAGATACTGATGCTCACAACCACCCTGGACGACAGGTCCTATTATAATCCCCATTTTATAGTTGAGAAAACTGAGGCTGAGAGAGTGACTTCTCCCAGGGTTACACAGCTATTAAATTCTGAGTCTGGATTTGAACTCAAGTCTTCCTGACTCCAGGATGAGCACTCTGTTCACTGAACAGGGGTCCATGGACAGATTTCAGCAGGTCCATAAACATGGATGGGAAAAAATTAAATATTTTCACTAACATAGCTGAAATTTGTAATTTCCATGAATATAGGCAACAAACATGATACAAGGAGGGTGCCATGGGCTTCACTAGATTGGCAAGGGGCTCTAAGGCCCCAAAATAAAGAACCCCTGGTCTAGAAGATGGTACCCAGAATGGTGGAAGGTGCAATCAGATGGAGAAACTGGGGAGTTTTAGATCAGAGGAGACTCGAAGACTTGTCTCCTCTTCCCCTCCCCCCAGGCCAACCCCATCTCATCCTCCTCAGCTTCCATCAGAGAAGGAAAGAGATCATCATGTTGCCCCATGGGATGCACCCTCTGGTCTGACTCCTCAGCCAACTAAAGGATGCAGCAGGGGCCTGGGAGAAGCTATAGAATGTCTGGGCATGGACTGAAATGAAGAGCAGGACCTTCCTTTAAACAGCCTAGTGCAACCTAGAAAATATTTATTCACTCAAGTCAGACAACAGGCATTTATTTAGTGCCTACTATGCGCAGGCACTGTGCACATATTAAGTGTCTATTCTATGGAAGCATTAAATGCATGGGATGAATGCTCTTTAAATGAATGGATGGATGGTATACACGGAGGTGTTTCACAACCCTCTATCACAGAATAAACACAATAAATATTTTCTGTGATGTATGTTTTCAGGTGTGTTCTGTGATACCGTATTCTTTTCACACAGATGGAGAAAGAATCAGGGACAGAAGGAATTATTGTAGACTCTTGCACCCTGCAGGGAATGCTCCCCACCAGGAGCTGTGTACTGGTGTCCCTGACCCCCTAGTTCTCCAGGAAATAGTCTATACCCATTCAATTGATCCAGCAGCGATATCTTCCTGGGCCATTGCCCAGCCTTGGAGGGAGAAAGGCCAATAACACAGCCCCTATACAGGGATCAGGCCTTTATTCATCACAACAGGGATAGGGAGTGGGTTGGTAATTAAAATCTGCCCACGGTCCCCAATTGGCCATTAGTTACCACCTCCTACTACACAGGTTATAAACCTTTTTATCCCGGCTGTTTAACCAGGAGGCAAATGGATGGCTTTGAACTTCACCTCCTCTGCGTTTCTCTGCTTACTTGGCTAATGAGCAGCAAAGAAGCCAAGAGGCGGACAAAGGGAGAGAGGAGGCGGGGAGGGCCCGGGCAACCCCTACCTCGGAATCACCCTGGCACGGAAGCATTTCTGAAGGTATCCCTAGAAAGGTTCTAGTGGCAGGACCGCGTGCTGGGCACAAGAGGACATGTGGCCCATCTCTCTCTGCTGACCCTCTTCTCACATTAGTACCAGCGCTATCAATAATTATCACAATAATAATATCATTACAGTAATATTAAATCACTTTCAGTAAGTCCAATCCACAAACATTTATTAAGTGCCTGCTATATACAGACACTGTGCCAAGCACGGAGAACACGAAGAAAGATCCCCGTCCTCATGGAGTTTAAATTCTTCTAAAGGTTCCATAGAATGCAAATCCACGTCCCACCACTTTCATTTGGTGACAAAAGTCAGCCATTTTCTCTCGCTGGGCAATAGATCCACAAGCAATAAACATAAAAAATAATAGGAGGCCGTGAGTTGTCCCAGGGTAATTTCTGTCTAAATTAGAGATGACACGAATGTAATAATAATAATAATAATAATGAAATAATGATAAAAATAAAATAATAGCTAAAATATATATAGTGCTTCATAATCATTATTTCATTTGATATATATATATATATATATATATGTATCTATATATCTATAAATGATATTGTCTCACTTGGGATATTTATGGGGGGGTCCAGCCCTGTGATTTCATTCTTCCCTAATTTCCTTCAAGACTCAACTTAAATCCCACCTTCCACTGGAAGCCTTTCCCAGCCCCTCTTCCTCCTGTTAGTCATTTCCTGTTTATTCTGTCTGTGACTTGTTGGCACACATAGTTGTTTGCTTGGTGCTTCTGCCTTTAGATTGTGTGCTCTGTGAGGGCAGGGACTGTCATTTGCCTCTTTTTGTAGCTCTAGTGCTCAGCACAGTGCCTGGTACATAGTAATAAATGCTTATTGACTCACTGATTGACATCTATAGAGAGCTCCTGGCATAGAAACTCCCTGTCCCAACACAAATTAGCAATTCCTCTTTTACTTATGACCTTAGAGAGTTAAGTGGGAAACAATGGTTCATTCTGTGGCTTGTCCACGATTACACAGCCAGGATGTGTCGTAGGAAGACACGAATCCAGGTTTTCCTGATGCTGAGTCAGATCTACAGGATTGCTGACAGCATCTTGACTCTCAATAGTAACAGCTCACATTTATCTAAAGAGGTGGCGTGGTGTAGTGGGTAGCGTTCTGGCCTCTGAACCAGAAATTCCTCGGTTGGAACACTTCTAAGTAAGTTAATTCTCTGCTCTGATGGTTAGTTTCCCCAATCCAAAATATGGACGTGAAAGTACAACTGTCCTACCTAGCTCATGGGTTTATTTTGAGGCTGAGTGAAGATAAGTCTATGTAGAAGACTCTGCCAACTTAAAAAGTGCTATATAAAGTGGCCTTGAAGTCAGGACAGTTTGAGTTAGTCCCAACCCTGCCCTGAGCTGGTTATGTGATCATGGGTCAGGCACTCAACCTAAGGTGCTGAGCTGCAGAACCGCTGTTGATATGCATTAAGAGAATCTCCTCACCTGGGAGTGCCCTACACTGAAGAAGCCACAAGTTCAGATGAAATATACAGATATGGAAATATGATCTAGCCAGGTGGTGCAAGAGTGCTGGGTATGGAGTCAGAAAGACCTGAGTTCAAATCTAGCCTCAGATACTTATTAGCTGTGTGGCCTTAGGCAATTCACTTAACCTCTGTCTGTCTCAGTTGCCTCATCTGTAAAATGGGGATGATAATAATCTCATAGGGCTGTTGTAAGGGTAAAAGGAGATAATATGGATAAAGTGCTATTTCTGGCTATCATCATCATCATCATCATTATCAAAGTACAACCTACCATGGTTGGGTTTCACTTTGCATCTTGGAATGAAAGTCTACATTAATGAGATCATAGATCTATCTGAGTATTTGAATTTACATTAGTAGACATACTACTTATGCCTATATATGTCTATGAGTTATCATTACATAGTAATTTCTGCTAACAAAGGACTTCATACCCATTGCCAACAAAACAGTGAGATCAGTAGTACAAGAAGTGTTATCCCATTTTGTAGAGGAAGAAAGAAATGCTCAGATGAATCAGGGGACTTATCCAAGGTGACAAAGCTAGGAAATGATGGTGCCAAGACTGGAAGCCAGCGTTTCTGACTTAAGAACCCAGTACTCGTTGTATTACACAGCCTCTCAGCCATTTACTGGTCATACTCTAATTCCTTGGGTGCTTATATTCCGTCACCCTGGAATGCAATTCAACTCTGAAAATGTTTTCTGAGCCCTCACTTAGTACAGAGCACTATGCTAGGCACTGGGGGAGGGCATACCAAGACATGCCCTCTGGAGCCTCAAGAAGCTCAGGCTCCAGATGAGGACCATTTCTTAGGGACACCTGGTTCAGGGACACCCTCAACCAAGGTCATAATAGCCTTATAGAATTGGAGGCAAGGAGGTACAATGGAAAGAACCCTGGCTCTGGAGTCAGAAGACATGGGTTCAACTCTGCCCTCTGTTGGTTATCATTTGTGTGACATTGAATAAGTCAACTATCCTCCCTTGACCTCAGTTTCCTTCTCTGTAAAATAAGGTGGTGAGAGTAGATTACCTTGAGGTCCTCTCCAGCCCTCATCCTTGGTCCTATAAGTGTCTGATGCTCAGAAGGAGGGTAGGTGACTTACCCATGTCATATAGCTGCAAGTATCAAAAGCAGAATTTAAACTCAGTTCTTTTTGACCTCACGACCAGAATTCCATTCATTGTCCCACGTTGCCTTGTTACTAAAATTCTCATCACAGGAATAGAGGTTGTAGGAATTTTACTTTTCACCTATTTCATGAGTATTTGCTTCTCCAGTTCCTTCAACTAATGTCCAATCCCCCTCCTCCCAAATTAGAATCTAGGTTTACTGAGGGCAGGGAACAAGTCTTAGTCATTTTTATATCGCCTGGAAATCCTAGCACAAGACCTTGTATTGTGATACTAGTCTACTCATTCCTGTTGTATAATGCAAAGATGCAGAGAAATTCCTGGTTAAAAATCTGGTTTAGCATCGATACAGAAAACTCCTACAACCGTCCAAGTTTGGGGGAAGCGTATGTGCTGGAGACCTTTGGGACGAAGCAGCCTGCACCAGCTCTGAAAGCTGTGTGATGAAAATCCAATGTGGCCATGATTTCCAGTGTAAGGAATCAGGTGAGCAGGACACAGAGGGCTGAGCAGGTACAGTGCGGCCTCTGTGTATGTATCGTCTATGTATATATTATGTATATGTATGTATACACACATATATACACCTATGTAGCGTGTGTATGTGTATATACACATACATATATGTACATATATACACGTGTGTGTGTGTGTGTGTGTGTGTATGGTGAGAGAGAGAGAACAGATAAATCATTTGCTAAGAACTTACCATGTGCCAGATATTGTGTTAAGCTCTTGGGATATAAAAATATTAAGCTTAAATATGTCTTTTTTTTTTGCAATCCCCCCAAGCTGCTCCCCTGCCTTCCCTCCCCATTGTTCTGGTTTCGTCCTCTGGGTCAAAGCCGAATAAGGCATAAGACTAATCCCTCTTCCACAGGACAGCCCTTGAAATACTTGAACATAGATCTTCTCTTTCCCCCAACCTCCAGAGTCTTCTTTCTCCAGACTAAGCACCTCCATTTCTTTTGGCCAACCTTCACATGTTAGGGACTCAAAACCCTTCAGCAGCCTGATTTCCTCTTTGGATACTCTCCAGTTTCTCAGTACCTTCCTTGAACTGTGGTGCCCAGGATTAACCACAGTACTCCAGATGAGGTCTGAAGAGAGTAGAATCTAGTGGGACCTTTACCTCACTGAAGGATCACTAGCTTTCTCTGTGCAACCTAAGCTTGAGATCACATCAGTTTTGAGGCTGTCATATTATGCTGCTAACTCATATTGTGATTACAGGTCACTCATACACCAGGATCCATTTCAGAATGGCTACTGTCTGAAGGGACCTTCCATGGGTGGCATGTGTGATGATGACAACTGTTTATGCTCACTGTAAAACTTTACATTTATCTCTATTGAATGTCATCAGAGTAAGTTTAGTACAGTGCACTAGTCTGTTGAGATCCTTTTGAATCCTTCATTGTGCAAGCTATACCTCCCATTTAGATGTCATCTACAAATTTCATGAAGATACTATCTATAGCTTATGCAAGTCATTGATAAAAATGTAAAACAGCCCTGGGCTCAGCAGCTGAGGTCCTTCACTAGAGACCTCTTGCAAGGTTGACACGGAACTATTGACAGCTACTTTTTGAAGGCAGCCATCCTCAGTTCTGAATCAGCTGTGAATCTATCCTTTCTTCTCCCATTCTTCCCACAAACTTCTCCAAGAGAAGACTGAATCAGAAGTCCAGAAGTTCTCCTTGGTTGACCTAAGGAAAAATTTCTTCTTTTTTTTTGGCTAGGCAATGCGGTTAAGTGCCTTGCCCAGGGTCACACAGCTAGTAATTGTCAAGTGTCTGAGGTCAGATTTGAACTCAGATCCTCCTGACTCCAGGGGAAGTGCTCTATCCACTGTACCATCTAGATGCCCCAGGGGGAGAAAAAAAACTTCTCAACAATCAAAGCTGTCCAAAATTTTCATTTGTTTTTGTATTCCCAGTACTTTGAGCATTGGAGGCATTAATAAATTCTTGTATGAATGAATGAATGAAAACTGGGGTGGGTTACCTTAGGAGGTGATGATTTCTCTCTCAGTGAAGGTCAAAAAAAGCCTGGATGACCACACTTCAGAAAAGTTTCAGAGAGAATTCTTGGCCACATATGAGTTGGAGTAGACGGCCTCTGGAATTCCTTCCAGCTGTAAGACTCTAAAATTCTGATCTTCACAATAATCTTCCTTAGATTTCATAGAGCTCTCTCTGTGCCTTTCTAATGCACCTATCTCATTCTAATGTGAGTGAGACGTATTGGTATCCCTGCCTTATCTTCTGCCTGTTTCCTTGGCATATTCTTATTCTTATTATTTCTGTCTGATTCTTATTTGAGTGATACGTATTTGTGTTCCTGTCTGATCTATCACTGTTACCCCCATCCCTGGCTCCACCCTCATTAGGCTATTAACTCCTTGGGAGCAGGTGCCCTGTTAAGGAATCAAAAGATTCCTTAAACCCTAGCAAAACACATATACAGCATGGACAAAACACGTAGCATGGACCAAATGTCACAGACAGCATCAAACATTGCAGACCTATGACTTCTGTTGTGTGGAAATCCTTCCCCTGATGCAAATTATAACCCCGCCTATGACTTAGTAGATTAATCATAAGGAGTTTCCCAGTCTCAGAGAGTTCAAGTACTTTGCTTGTGGTCACAAAGCTAGTAGGTGACAGATGGGGTTTGAATCTCCCTTCCTAACTCTGACTGTACTATAGCACCTTGCTCTCTCATAACCACATGTGTTGACCAACTCTTCATCTTCAGCCTGAATTTTCTCTAAGGCTGTTTAGGTTAACTTTGCTTCTTTAGCTCAGAATGATTCTAAACAAAACCAGCACCCTTAAGAGTTCCCCTTGGGTTTTCCAGATTCCCCCTCTTTTCTCTCACAGTTGAAATATGGTTGCTCATTGAAGCATTTGTTGGTTTGTACCAAAGAGGGGGCCAGCGCATGACCTACTTTTTTCAGGTCGTTGCATCAAGCGGCGCCTTCTATGTAACGGAGATCGAGACTGTGATGATGGGTCTGATGAGGAGGGCTGTGAAGATGCTGGGATTCTTAAAAATGATTGCCTGGAATTCAACCCCATCCCTGGATCAGAAAAGGCAGCCCAGGGGTGAGTAATGACTGCTAAGCAACTGTGACTTATCAGGCTGTTGTAAGTATGCTTTCTGCCCCAGGCCTTTGGGTTACAGGGGTCCTCCCCACTCATGCTGGGGAGAGAGGATGATCTATGTAACCAGTTGAATGTTACAGATGAGGGAACAGGGAGAGAAAACGCATGCTTCAAACATAGAGGCTTAGGTCTGCAGAACTGGACTAAAGGGCAGCCATGGTGCTAAGAACAGACACCATCCCCAAATGCAAGGATGTATCTCTATGATAATAATAATAATAATAATAATAATAATGGTTTACATAGTACTTCAAGGTTATAAGAGTGCTTTACACATATTATCTCTGAAACTTTAATACATGCATCAGATGTGAGGGCATCTTTATAAAATGGCAAAAAACACAAGTTGGAAAAAATCAGAGCATTTAGAACTTGGACGGCCTTTAGAGATCATATAGCCCAAACCCGTAATAAGTCAGGTTGGATGAAAGGAGAGGGTCTTGAACTCGGAGTCAGGGAGACATGGATTTAAATCCTGCTTCAGACCCTTCCTAGCTGTGTGTGTGTGTGTGTGTGTGTGTGTGTGTGTGTGTGTGTGTGTGT
>NW_020949602.1:3571150-3636848 GCF_900497805.2 Vombatus ursinus
GTGTGTGTGTGTGTGTGTGTGTGTGTGTGTGTGTGTGTGTGTGTGTGACTCTCAGTACGTCAGTTAACAACAAAAACAGCTAACATTTAGGTAGCACATTTAGCCTCGGGACAAACTTTACACACATGGTAAATATAATTATAGCGGAAATTTACATAGCACTTTAAGGTATGCAAAGCACTTAAAACATCCTATCTTTGAACTTCACAACAACCCTGTCAGATAGATGCTATTATTATTCCTATTTTACAAAGGAAGAAACTGAGGCTGAGATAGATGAAGTGAATTGTGCAGGGCCATGCAGTTAGTAAATCTAAAGGAAATTTGAACTCGGCCCTTCTTGACTTGGAATCTGGGAACTCTATCCACATACCACCTAGTTAGCTTCCTACTTGCTGACCTTCCATTTCTTCATCTCTAAAACAGTTGTAATGTTTCTGTTCACAGGATAGTTGTGAGGATCAAATGAGAAAATACATGGAAAACACTTTGCATGTTAGATGCATGTCAGTGTCAGCCTCGTCACTCTATGTTCTAAGTTCCATTCTAGCTTGAACAATTTAGGCTCTAGGGTCCTTCCAGGTTCACAGAATCCATGAGATTGCACCTTTGACTGGGATACTGATATTTTGTTTGGGAAGATAATATGAAGCATTAGACCATTTGAGTTGACATACTGGAAGATGCCTTTTCTTTATAGGTTTAACATTCTGACCCAAGAAGAAAAGATGAATGTGTATGACCCTACATTCTTTGGGGGCTGGTGTGAGCGTGTCTACAATGGAGACTGGAAGTCTCTCAGATATGATGCCGTCTGTGAGAATCTCGATTATGATGAGAAGTATTTCCGTAGACCGTACAACTTTATCAAGTACCAATTTGAGGTAAGGCAAGTTTGGTGCGAATAATGATGAAGATGTTGATGATGATGATGATGATGATGATGATGATGATGATATTGTTACTATAGCTGGCACTTAGGAGTGAGAATTGCAAAGAAACAAACTTAGATTTGACATTAGGAAAGAAAACATCCTTACCATTAAAACCATATCAAAGTTGAATGTACTGCCTAACCTACCAACAAGCATGAATTAAGCACCTTCTTCTTTCTGCCAGGCACTGGGCTAGGTGCTAGGAATACAAATACAGAAGTGAAATAGACCTTGCCTTAGGAAGCTTGCATTCTATTAGGGGAGGCGACATGCACATATTTAGGTATATAGAAGATACATGTATATTGGTAGGTATGAATCGGCTTCAGGAGGTCACCAGTTCCCCAATACTGAAGGTCTTTGAACAAAAGACCGATGATTAAATTTTTACTCTAGGTCAGTCATTGTGATAGGCACTGGAGATGAAAAAATAAAAGGAAAAAACCAGTCCTTGATCTCCTTTATCTTTCTAAGAGAGGGAAGCCACAGGAAGTGGAGAATGGTGGCCAGGGAAAGGGGCTTTAGTTTGGAAATTTACAGGCATAAGTGGGGTCATAGGGATTTGAGTTACACACTTCCCCGGAACAAGGGGCAGAGTTGCTTTGATCATGGTTCCAGAGCCAGAAAAACAAATGTTGGGAGGAGAATGAGGCTGGTGCTGAGAAGGGGGCTGGGAGGAGGAGGGAGTAAAATGAAGCCTGGCTGATTACATATTCCATCCCTTCAGGCTCTCTAATTCCAGACAAACTGACCTGAATAATGCTGTTTGCTGTTCAGGACATCCCATCTCCCACCTCTATGCTCATGTACATGCTGTGCCCCATGCCTAGAGTGCTCTCTCCTTCCTCAACTCTGCCTCTAGAACCCCTATAAGCTGTTTTTGCTGATACTTCTAGGTGTTAGTGTCCTCCACCAAATTATTCTGCGTTTACTTGGGATCACAGAATCATAGATTTAGATGGGAAGGGACCATAGAAGACATTTAGTCTAATCCCTTCATTTTACACCCGAGGAAACTGAGGCCCAGAGGAAGAGTGGTTAGCCCATGGTCACACAGCTAGCAAATTTCTGAGTTGGGATTTGAATTTGGTCTCCTCGACTCCAAATATGGTGCTGTTATGTTATGCTATGCTGCCTCTCATACTTATCTGGGTAAATGTTTCCCCTGGTAGAAGCCACCGGAGGGCAGGAATCGTTTCATCTTTGTCTCTGTATCCTTAGAGCCTAGTTCAGTGCCTGGTACATCACAAGTGCTTAACACATGTGTTGAACTGAATTGAATGGAACACCATTAAGTAGGGAGCCCTGAGTGTTGACTGGCACTAAGTGTCTGTCTCCCTTTTCCTTTCAGACCCAGGCCCAATATGATTTCCACTCACATTTTTATAGTCATGTTGAAGAGCTAACCACAGGCCTACATAAGGAAAAATTCAGTTCTTCCAGCATCTCCATTGGAATCCCCATCTACTCTGTAATCGTGGGCTTGGGATTCTCCTGGGCATCTGGAAAGGGTTCCCTGAAGAATGTGACTGAGTATACAGGGAAGGTAGGTATTCGGACCTTCAGATCATTGCCTTTTCACCACCAGCCTTCTTTTGGGACTTGCATTCACGTATTACCTTAATTGCATTAAAAAAAAAAACTACAGTAGTAATTGTCCCTTAATTTGCTCATGTAATTGGAAATGTCTGATCAGCCGTAATCCTGTTTGTTTTTCTTATTACACTTCTGTACTCAAAATCATCATGATGGGAATAATTGAGTTGCAGGACGAAGAACTCATGCCATCTTCCCCCACCCCAGTCCTCAATCCCTTCCTACTTCACTGCAGAAGGAAGCTGATTAATGAATGCTTGGAATGATAAGGCAGCCATTGGAAGGAATGCTGGGCCAAGAGTCAAGAGACCTGGGTTTGAGTCCTAGCTCTGAGCCTTCATCCCTGTGTGATCACATAAAAATCACCTCCCTTCTCTGGAGACAGAAATGAAGAGAGGGGACCAGATGATCCCTAGTCCCTCTGCAATCTAAACCCTATTATCCTGTGTTAGAATACGTATTGACTTAGACTCTTTCTCTGTGTATCGGGAAGGCAGAGATTGTTTCATTTTAACTACTGTATCCCTTGCACTGAGCATAGTGCCTAGAATATAGCAGAAACACCAACCTAAGCATTTATTAAATGCCTACTTTGCCAATCACTATGCTGGAGGCTGGGGATTCAAAAGCAAAATGAAATTATCCTTGCCCTCAAGAAGCTTCCATGCTATTAGGGGAGATGACATGTAAATATCATTTTTACTATAAGGAAAAACTCACCTTGGTTTCCCCTCCATTTGTTTATCAATTCGCTTCTATTTTGTCCTCTTTTTATTTGCTCTTCTCCTCAGGCATGGATTGGTAAGAAGTCGGGGGTTCTAGGTTCTAGGGCAAATACCTGAGATTAAGTTTGTGAACTGCTTTTTGTAATTATCTCATTTGAGCCTCAAAACAATCCTATGGGGTAGATGCTGCAAGTATTATTACCCCCGTTTTACTGATGAGGAAACTGAGACTTAGAAAAGTTAAGTAACTTGGTTTTGGTCATGCAACTAGCCAATATCAGATGCAGGATCTGAACCCAGTTCTTCTTGATAGCAAATCTAGCATCATGCTAGCCAATAATGTCCCATGGTCCCATGCAAACTAGCTGGGAGAGCCTTGGACAAGTCATTTAGCCTTTCTGAGTCTCTGTTTCCTCATTTGTAAAGTTAGGTGGTTGGACCAGAATCCCTCTAAGATTCCTTCAAACTCCACTGTTCTATGTTCTAACATACCTTTTAGATCTACCATTGAAAGTTTTAACAGGGCAATGGAGTCTCAATCAGCAGGCAACTCAGATTGTCCCTAATCTAATCATTCCTAAGCAAGAATTCCTCTCTGTAACATCCCCGACATGTGGTCATATAGTCTGTTCCTGAAGACCTCTAGTGATGGGGAGCTCATTCCCTAAAAAGTCAGCCCATTCCACTTTTGGACAACAACTTTCATTGTTGAAACATCCCTCCACTCCCCTCCCCACCCTGATACCAAGCCTATATCTGCTTTTCTCTACTTTCCAGACATGGTTTTGACCTTTGATGGCAAAGCAGAATAAATATGACCCCTTTTCAATGAAATAACTCTTAGGTCCTTGAAGATAGCTGTAATATTGTGTCCAAGTCTTCTTTTTTCAAGCCTAAACATCCCTACTTCCTCCAAGTCATCTCCAGCTTCCTCACCATTCCTTGTGTAGGACTAAACAAGATCATTTATGCATAAATAATTTATAAACATTAAGCACTCAAAAATGTCAGTTATATTTCTTAAATTAATGTATAACATATGCATGTGTTTATATATATATAAATATGTACATATATGGACAGATACATGTATACATACATACCTACAGTTTGGTAAAATGGAGAAAGAGCTGCTTTCCTAGTCAGGAAGGTTAATGTTAAAGTTATAGCCCCCACACTAACTGGCTGTGCAACTCTGGACAAGTCTTAGAACTTCTCTTTGCCTCAAAGACACAAAGTTGCAAAGCAGGTGCCAATTGCCAATCTTTATTGGCAGCAGAAATTTCTAGACTGGAAGTTCCCCATACTAAGAAATCATAGGTTTGGTTAAAAAATGTATAGGGATGGGGTCAAATTAGAAATGAGGGTCTTCTGTTGTTGAAGCACCCATGTTGACTCTTAGTGATGTGAACTAAGAAGAATCAGCACCCTCGAGAGTCCTCTAGATTATCGGAGCCAGAAGGGACCTTAGGAAACTTCCAGTCCAACTCCCTCATGCTTAATTGCATTAAAATTAATGAAGAAGATAGTAAGATGAGAGAATGTCTGGGTTGGACTTATTTGAATGGGAGGTTCATTTTGAAGAATCATTGGAAAAATGATGGAAGTCAAACTTCTTATCAGGCTAGATCTGGAAACTTTACATGGCAGATATGGCTTTCTGGTTAACATTGAAAAGCAGGGGATGAGGAAGAAGAAGTATCTTGGAGGGTGAGCTATGTGTGGGGTTCAAGCCACTTGGCAACCATTCTAGGGTGCTTTGGGAGGGAAGGTAGAAAGTGGGGATCTCAGAGCACTTACGAATGTGTAAAAACTTCAAGGATATCTAATTTTTGTTGGCCAGAGCATCCCCTTCACTGATCCAAACAAGAAAATCCACAGAAACCTTTAGATGGACTTCAAGAGTCTTGTGGCAAAAATATTCATCACCCTAGTAGTTAACCTGGTGATGAGCCTTCCTGTGCTTAGCTCAGTTGGTCATAGCATCAGAGATGTAGAGCTTGAAGGGAATCACCCATTTCATAGATGAGGAGACTGAGGCCTAGGCAGGTTGAGTCACTTGTCCATGGCCAGCCAGTTACTAATCATTTGAGGTGGGATTTGAACCTCCATCCTTTGACTCCAGAAGCAGTACTCTTTTTTTATTGCATCACAGCCCATTGACCAATCATCACCTAAATACTTATTAAGAACCTCCTATGCACCAGGTGCTGTGCTGGGTACTTGGGAATTAAGACAAAGGTGAAATAGTCCCTGCCCTCAGAAAGCTTACAATCTCACCAAGGGGCAAAATCTGTATATGTGGGGGTATATATGAAGTCTCTACAAAGAAATTTTGGGGGGTTGACACTAGTAGCTGGAGGGAATCAGGAGAGATCTCATATGAAAGGGCTTAAAATTGGGCTGAGCTTTGAAGAAAACTTGGAATGCTGAGGAGGGAGTGCATTCCCCAAGTGTGGTGACAGCCAGTGAGAAAGCAAGGAGGTGGAAGATAGACTGCACTGTATGAGGAACAGAAAGACGTTCACTCTGGTACCATGGAGAGCATACGGAGGGAACTACCTTCTGATGAGCCTGGAAATGTAGAAAGGAGCCAGGTTCTAAAGGGATCTAGATGCCCAATAGAGGAGTTCATATTTAAACTTGGAGGTGATAAAGAGCCACTGGAGTTCCCTGAGCAGGAGAATGGCATGATCAGAGCTGCACTTTAGGAAAATCACCTTGGCAGTGGAGGGGAGAACGACCTGGACAGGGGAGAGACTTCAGACAGGGAGACCAATTAGGAGGCGATTACAACGGTCCAGGAGTGAGGTGATGAGGGCTTGAAATGAAATGAGGGTTAGAAAGAGACAATTTAATACACAACATAGATGAAATAAACATAAAGTCACTTGGGGTGAAAGGAAAGAATTAGAAATTCATAAACAGAAGAGCTAACACTTAATCCCAGGTTCTCTACCTCTTAGCTCACATTTATATAGCACTTTAAGGTTTACAGATATTATTATCTCCTTTTATTCTCTAATATTATTTCTTTTTATTCTCAAAAGAACCTGAGAGGTAGGTACTATTATTATGTCCATTTTACAGATAAGGAAAACTAGGCCCAGAAGGTTAAGTGATTTGTTCGGGCTCACACAGCTAATGAATGTCTGAGGCAGGATTTGAACTCAGGTCTTCCTCATTCCAAATCCAGTGCTCTATCCTTTGTGCCACCTAACTGCCTCAACAACTATGCTATTTGCCACCCCAAGATACCATTGTGTGGAGCAGTGAAGTGGGAGTTTAAAGACCTGTTATATTTATAAAGTCATATTACCTTAGAGCTGGAAGGAACCTCAGACATCATCTACTCCTACTCCCTCTATTTACAGATGAGGAAACTGAGTCTCATGGAGGTTAAATGACTTGCCGAAGGTGACACAGGATTTGAACACACTCCTCTGGCTCCAGAGCCAAGGATCTTTTCGTTATACCACACTGCCTTTCCATTCCTTGTGTTTTTTCTCTCCCCACCCCACTAGCACCTGGAATAGTTTGATGGACACAGTAGGTGTACAGCCAATGTTCATTTAGTCAACAGGTAATATGGTAACATGCATTCTATCCTTATTTATCTCTCTTCTCCTTCTTCCTTCTGTCCAACCCTCCACCATCACTGAGTTATCTGTTTGTTTGTAGGAATATGGCTTCATCCGAGTCTACACAAAAACCCAGACTGCTCACTTCAAGATGAGGAGAGATGAAATCGTCCTGGATGAGGACATACTTCAAGCAATCACTGAGCTCCCTGACCAGTATGATTACGGCACATATGCCAAGTTTATCGATGACTATGGCACCCACTACATCACCTCTGGGGCCATGGGAGGCATCGCAGAATATATTTTAGTCATCAACAAGGAAGTCATGAAAGCAAAAGGTAAGTAGCCCAGGAAATAGGGCATGTTGGCTAGAGAATATTACTGCTATGTGCGAATATAGTGTGGATTTCGGATTTTACTTATTGAAACCAAGGGAAACATTCCAACACGAAAATCCACTGAGTATTAGTATCATACAACTAGTGAAGCTAAGGGTAGGGTGGATCCTTTCTAGACATACTTCTAAATTCAGCCTTAATTTTGGACCCACACATAGAAGCCACATCTGTCCCCTTCTTGCCAGCCATACAATGGCCCTAGTTCAGTTCATCCTTACCTCTCACTTGGTCTATTGAAGAGCCCTTTAGCTCTCCCTTCTTGTTTCTGACTTCTCCCCTCTGATCCATTCTTCATACAGTTGCCAAATGCTTTCTGAAGCACAGGCTTGATCATAACATGCTCAAGAATCTTTAGGGGTTCCTTATAACCACTAGGATGAATTAAAAACTTCTCAGCATAGATTGAAAATTGAGTAAGTCAGGCTCCAGCCTCCCTTTTCAGATATTTCTCATTGCTTAGGTGGATCAGTGGATAGAGCACTGGGCTGGGAATCAGGATAACCCAAGTTCAAATCTGGCCTCAGACACTAGCTGTGTGACCCTGGGAAAGTCACTTAACCCTGTTTGCCTCAGTTTCTTCATCTGCAAAATGATCTGGATAAGGGAAAGACAAACTACTCTAGTATCTCTGCCAAAAAAAAAAAACCCAAATGGGGTCACAGAGAGTCAGAAGTGACTGAAAAACAACTGAACAACAACTCAGGGCTGTTGTGAGGATCAAATAAAATAATAAAGGATATCCCAAAAGTCAGTGCAATTCTCAAGTTTTAATAGTATTTGTTAAGTCACTTTGCAAACTTTAAAGTGCTATGAAAATGTTAGTTATAATTATTGTTATTACTCCCTTTCATGCACTCTCTAGTCAAATCAAACCCACCTGTTTGCCATTCTCACCTCCATATATTTTCAAGGGCTCTTTTCCAGAATTTGGCAAGCACTCCCTCCTTATCTCAATCTCTTGGAATCCCTGCTTTCCTTCAAGGCTCAACATAGATGTCACCTCTTATGACAAGCCATTCTCCATCCTCCTAGGACACAGTGTTTTCTTCCTTCTCAAATTTATCTTCTTATGTTTTCCTCACTGTTTTAGACCTTGAACATAGTATCATCTCTTTGAGGGAAGGGACTGTTTCATTTATGTCTTTTTATCCCCAGCCCCTAGCATAGTGCCTAGTACATGCATAATAAATACTTGTTGAATGAATGAGCCCTCTCCCCCACTCACTATTTGTTTACTTATCCCCCCCCAATTTGGTAGGGCTTGTCTTCATTATCTAAAATCTTTTCTCTATCCATTAGAATGCCAACTCCTCATGAGTAGGAATTATTTGATTAATATACGTATATCTACAGCAACTACTGCTGTACTTAGCACATAGGTTTTAGGGAGTGGCCCTGTGATTTAACTGGTTTAGGGAACTCCTGAGAGAAGAACCTCCTTTTATCAATGCATGTTAGCACCCTCTCTACAGCTAAGCCTTAGAGACCTGCTTAGATCACTGAAAAGTTAAATGACTTACCCAAGATTACACAGTCAAGATGTGTCACAAGCAACTCTTGAACCTGTTTCCTCAGCTTTGAGGTTTATTCTCTAGTACTATGTGTGTGTGTAAAACTATATGCATACACACATACACATACAGGCACATATACATACATACACATATACATACAAGCTTATAAGTATACATATGTGTATATCAATGTCTATATCTATAGCCATATCTATCAGTTGCTCCCTTACAGGTTCCCAATGCTGAGACTGACCAATCTACTTCCTCTCCCCTTTCATTGTACCACTGTGTCAACCTTTGTGTTTCCTGCCTCCATGTCTTTGTCTGAGCTGTTCCCCTTCCCTAGAATCTCTCCGTTATCCATCTAAATACCCTTATCTTTTTTATTTATCTCTTCAGTTGTTAATCTATTTATGTATTCATTTATTCACTTATACCACACATTAAAAGAAAACAAAACTTGAGTTCCAAATTCTCTCCCTTTCTCCAACCCTTCCCCTAATCCTAACCCTAACCTTCCCATTGAGAAGCCAAGCAATTATTTGTGTGAAGTCATGCAAAACATATTTCCAAATTAGCCATGTTGCAAACAAACAAAAAAGAAAGAAAAATAAAGTGAAAAAAGTATGCTTCAATCTGCACTAAGAGTCCATCAGTTCTCTCTCTGGAGGTGAAGAGCATTTTTCATCACAGCTCCTTTGAAATTGTCTTAGATAGTTGTATTGATCAGAATAGCTGAGTCATTCACATTACTGTTATTGTGTACAATGCTCTCATTCTGCTCACTTCACTTTGCATCAGTTCGTAGAACTCTTCCCAGGTTTATCTACCCCCCCCCACCAATAATTTCTCATAGCACAATAGTATCCCATCACAATCATGCACCACAACTTGTTCAGCAATTTTCAAATCGATGGACACCCTCCTAATTTCCAATTCTATGCCACTGCATAAAAGAACTGCTATAAATATTTTTGTACAAATGAGTCCTTTTCCCTTTTCTTTGATCTCTTTGGGATACAGATCTAGTAGAGATATTATTGGGTCAAAGGTTATGTATTTTTTATAGCCCTTTGGGCATAGTTCCAAATTGTTCTCTAGAATGGACCAGTTTATCACTCTACCAGCAGTACATCAGTGTATCTGGTTTTTTTTTTCCCATATTCCCTCTAACATTTGTCGTTTTACTTTTCCGCCTTGTTATCCAATCTGATAGGTATGAAGCTATACCTCATACTTGTTTCAATTTGCATTTCTTTAGTCAGTAGTGATTTAAAGCATTTTTTCATGTGACTGTTAATAGTTTTGATTCCTTCTTCTGAAAATTTTTATCTGTTCATATCCTTTGACCATTTATCAATTGAGGAATGGCTTATTTTTTATAAATTTACTCAGTTCCTTAAATATTTGAAAAATGAAGCCCTTATCAGAGAAGCTTGTTAAATCCTGCCCCCACACCCAGTTTCCTGCTTTCCTTCTAATTTTGGCTGCATTGGTTTTGTTTGTGCAAAATGTTTTTAATTTCATGTAACCAAAATTATTTTGCTTCTTGTAATCATCTCTATCTCCATAGATCTGATATATAAATTTTAATGCTTTTCTAATTTACTTATGCTATCACTCTTTATGTCTAAATCATTTACCTATTTTGACTTTATTTTGGCATAACTCTCATCCTTTAAGGCCCAGCTTCAGCCGCAACTCCTCCTGGAAGTCTCCTCTGACTGTGTGGTTCCTGTTGACCGTGTCCTTCTCTGACTTCTTCCTACTCTAAATTATTTAGCGTTGGTCTTTCTTATTTCCAAGGCATCACCTGTTAGTAATGTTGGGGCCTTAACTATAGATGGTGAGCTCCATGAGAGATAGAATCCCTATTAAAATTTGATGTTCCCAGAGACCTTCAAGGTTTACAAAGCACTTTGCATACAATACGTTGTCTCGTTTGAGCCTGACCACACCCTGTTGTTGTTGTTGTTGAGTTGTTTCAGTCATGTCTGACTCTTTGTGACCCTATTTGGGGTTTTCTTGGCAAAGATATTGGAATGGTTTGCCAGTTCCTTTTCCAGCTCATTTTACAGATGAGAAAATTGAGGCAAACAGGGTTAGGTGACTTGCCTATGGTAACATAACTAGTAAGTGTCTGAGGCTGGATTTGAACTCAGGTCTTTCTGACTCTAGGCCTGGCACTCCCCATTTTATATCATTGAGATAGTGCTTTTTGATGTGGCTTATTACATAGCAAATCACCCTGGGAGACCTGGGTTCAAGTCTTGTCTGTATGACCCTGGGCAAGTCATTCCCATTCCAGAGAGCTAAGCAATTTCATAAGTATCAGGGAGGTTACCTTGCTAGATGGAGTTTTTTTTTAATTCACATCAGGCAAATCAAGAGCTCAGTCCCTATTTTACACATGAAGGCTCAGAGATCTTGACTTACCCAGGGTCACAGAACTAGTCAATATCAGAGGTTGGATTTGAACCCAGGTCTTCCTGACTTCGAGTCTGTAATTCTGTGAGGTATGTCATACCAAGTTACAGAATCTCAAAGGTGGAAGAAACCTTAGAGCCCATGTAGCATGACTTGAAAAACACTGGAATAAGTAATTCCAACTGTGACATTTCTGATGCATGGTCACAGTATCTCCCTTAGAAAACCTCCAGGGATGGGAAACTTCCTACTTCTCATAGCAGTCCATTCCACGCTTTGAGATACTGTCACTAGTGTTCATATACATCCATCTATGTTGCCCCATTTGATTTTCAAGGTACTGTCAAGAGTAGTTGGGTCAAGTATTTTTACCCCCTACTTTGTTTTTTGATCCAGCCTGTGATTTCTCTGATAAGGGGAACTTCTTCTACCGATACAGATTGGTCCTTGCTTTGCAACTTAGAGTCATGAAGACTTGCTCCATTTTGTCATTACTTTTTAAAATAATTCATAATTTAATAGCATACTGAAAGTTATACGACATTTTCCTCATGATAGCCCTGGGAGGCAAGTCTTACTTCACCCATCTTTCAGATGAGGCAACTGAGGCTCAGAGGTACCAAAAATCTTCCCCTACTACACTCCTCTCATGGAACAGATGGTAAGTGGTAGGTCTGAATTCCCACCTTAGGACTTAGAATTGGAAGGGCATCCATCTTCATAATTTTGTAAGAGAAGTCACTGAAAGTCAAAGAAGAAGTTACTTACCTAAGGCAGGAAGGATCAGAGCAGAAATTCAAAGCCAGGACTCTTACTAAAAGAACAATATTTTTCTTCCACACTGAGGACAGAGAACGCTAATCTAGAGAACTTCTGTAATTGCCATCCCTTTCCCCCCCTCCATGGTGCCTAGTCCAGTGCAGGGGTGTGGAAGGTGCCCAGTGAACACTAGACTAGTCCAGAGGGTGCGACCAGTCCAATGGCAGGACTTTGAGGCCCCCTGGGGGCTGCTGCAGAGTCACTGGGTGAAGCCCTGGGTCTGGGGCCAGAGGATGGGCCCTTTCTCTTCTCAGAGATTTTGCCTCTGCTATGCACAGTCAGGCACGGCACAACCAGCCGGGCCTCCAATTTGGTTAATATTTAAAAGAAGCTAAATAACAAATTGTCCCTGGGATAATTACCTCAGTCCTCTGTTAATAGAAAACCCTGTGTCGATAATGGGCCAATTTGCTGTTTGGGAAGAGCTGATTTTCTATAAATCCGGAAATTTCGTGCTGCTTTCCTATAAATATGGAAATGTGCTAATCATCACCTCATCTGCTTGAGACCGTTAATAAATCAGAATGGCATTTGCATATTAACCTGCAAAGAACAAAACACATCCACCTTCTTCCCTTTGATAAATAGAGTTTCAGCAGGCTCCAATGTCCCTCCTTCCTTTTCTCCTTTCCCACTACATCTGGCTCTCTTTTCCCTGTTGGTCTCATCATCTTTGTCTCTCTGTCTCTGCCCTCTTTCAATGACGTTGTCTCTGGTATTCCCCTCCTACTTGTCTCTGACTTTTGTTTCTCTACGTGTCTCTTCTCTATGATTCATTTTTTATGTCTCTGTCCTTCCTCTTTTTCCTGGATCTCTCTCCATTTCCTTCCTTCCCTCCCTTCTTCCTTCCTTCCTTCCTTCCTTCCTTCCTTCCTTCCTTCCTTCCTTCCATCTTTCCTTTCTTTTTAAGGCTCTCTGTATCTGTCTGTCTGTCTTCTCCTTCCTATCGCTCTCTTTGTCTCTCCCTTCTTTTATGATTTTTTGTGTCTTTGACTTTCTTCCCTTCTCTGCCTCCTGTTTCTCCATTTCTCTCCGTCTAGTTCTTTCTGTCCCCCCCTCCCGTTATGTTCTCTGGCTCTCTGTCCCCATTTGTGTCTTTCTCCTCTCTTTCTGTTACTCTTTTACTGTGTGTCTGTCTCTCTTCTCCCCGTCTCTCCTCTCTTCTGTTTATCTCTTTCTTCCCTCTCCTATGACTCTCTTTCTGCGTCTTCTCTGTCTCTGTGTCTATCAGTCTATCTCGGAATCTCTGTGTCTCTCTCTGTCTCTGTCTCTCTCTCTCCTTTCTCTGGAAAAAGGACCAATTCCCTGCCCCCTCCTCTCTCGCTGACAGGCTTTAATAATATTTGCTACATTCAATAACCTTTTCCCAAACCTTTTATAGGAAGACTGGATGCTTTCAATGTCCTTGTGCATTGCCCTCCTCACTCCCCCAGCCTGCTTCTCTGCTGCCTCCACTCCCAGGCCTGGCTCTACCTTTGATTCCTCAAAGGCTGAGCCTAGGCATAGAGGGATTGAGAGCAAAAAGCATCCCTTAGCTCTGGGGAGATGTTTTGTCCTTCTGCCTGCATCACATCCTCCGTGGTTTTGTCCCCGAAGATGCATGAGAGGCTGTTTTCTTTTAATGCATCTTTTAGAAAAAAGCATTCCCCCTAAAATACAGAGCGAAAGTGCAGAACAGAAGCCAGAGAAGGGTCTTGATTCATATTAAGGCATTCACAGACTACAGTGGCAGTAGAGCACATCCTCAATGTTTTGAATGACAGCCTTCATGTTTTTATCTACAGGAACCAGCAAGACGTCTGGTAGTAAAGGGTGGGTTCTTCCTCCCTTTTAAGGTTTTATCAGCAGAGGAATATTGGGGAAGCCCCTACCTTCACTGTCACAGAAATCATACGATAATGAAAGCAGATTATGCGTCAGAGTTGAAGGGAACCTGAGAACAGGGAATATCAGGTCGGGAAAGCACCTCAGAACCAGGAATTTTAGAGCTGGGAGGGATTTTGGAACCTAGATTGTCAGAACTGAAAGGGCTATTAAAGGTATTGTCTTTATAAACTCCATCATTTTCCAAAGGAAGAAATTAAGGATGAGAGAGATAAAATACTTCGTTAAAAGTCACCCAGGGAATTGGTAACTGCCAGGAGTCACACCGAGGACTCTTGACTTTCAGTGCAAAGCTCTTTCCATAGCACTGTGCTATGACAGGTGCTCTCCGTGATTTTCACACTGTCTTTGACTCTATTCTGGTAGACTGGAGGATCCCAGGACCTGGCCAAGCCTTCCCTCTTATGGTTATAGAATGAAGTCATAGGTAAGGAGACAGACAAGCCTGTATTAGGAGACACCCACCTCAATATTCCTTATGACTCTCCAATCCTGTGATTACAGTGACTCTAAATGCTTAGCCATGGTGCCCCCAAAGCATTTGTAAATTAGAATTACTCCTAATTCTCTCCTCTTTCTTTGGGATTCTCTGGGTAAGAACATGAAGGTTATGTAGTTATCGTCTTGTTTGGTTTATTAGTTGACTAATGAATAACAGAATTATGGAATCTAAGAGTTGGGGATAACCTCAGGGGTTATCTAATCCAAAGCATATGTGAAACAAATTCCCTCTTTTCAGTCCTTTTTCGGTCATGTTTAACTCTTCGTGCCCCCATTTGGAGTCTCCTTGGCAAAGTCACTACAGTAGTTTACCACTTCTTTCTCCAGCTCATTTTACAGATGAGGAAACTGAGGAAAACAGGGGTATATGATGTGCCCAGGGTCACATAGCTACTAAGTGTCTGAGGCCAGATTTGAACTCACAGAGATTAGTCTTCCTGACTCCTGCCCTGGCACTCTATCCACTGTGCCACCTAGCTGCCTAAAATCCCTCCTGAGCACACCTAAGAAATGGCTATTCAGCCTTTGATTGAAGAGCTTAAAGGAAGGGGAACTCATCACCACCACCCCCATCATGTATATGAGCAATCCTAATTAGCAACAAGTTTTCCCTGACATCCTAATTGTTTGTCTTTACATCTTTCAATCCATTGTTCCTGGTTCCTCTCTCTGGGACCCAAAAGAGACAAGTATAGTATGTTGACATGTTGTCTTGTGTCCTCCACACTTGTTCCACATCAGAGATTATTAATCTCTTCTTTGTGTCGTGGAGACCTTTGGCAGTCTGGTGAACCTGATGGAACATTGCTCAGAATAATGGTTTATTGTTTACATTCATCATTGAAGAAAATGACAAATTAAAAAAATCATCCAAATTCACGAACTCTTTAAAATCTAACCACGGAAGTCTGCCAGGTTAGCTCCCCACTCTACAGATTTCCCATAGCCTAACATAAGACTGAATTGGGAAAATGTTAAATGTGAATAATATTTCAGATTTGTAGTATGTTTTAATATTTATGAAAATATCTGTTTTACCAAAAACAAAATCTAGGCTCCTATTAGTGAAGTAATAACAACTTTTTAGGACTGAGGTGGTGGTAATTCCCCTGATCCCTGACCTTCTCAGACCATAGTTGGTGCATCATGCACCATATTTCAGGAACAAAATAAGTCATCTCTAGACTGGTCAAAGGAGGAAAGCAAGTATGCCCAAGAGCCTGGAGATCATGGCATATGAAGGTCAATTAAGAAGCACAGGATGTTAAGCCAAAAGAGGAGGCTTGGGGAGTAGGGAGATATGGTAGCTGTCTTTAAGTATCCAAAGGACTATTTTGTGGAAGAAGGATTGGGCTATCACAAAGTGGAGTGGGTTTCTTGGGGATGTAATGAGTTTCCCTTCACTGGGTGTCTTCACATCAGTCCTGGACACCATGCTTCTGTTAACTCAGTCAAAAACAGCATTATCTTTTGTGGCCACCATATCACCATGCCACATATTGAGCCTGTAGTCCACTAAAACTTTTAAATATTTTAGACGATATCTCTTTTCTAGCCCCGGCCTCCCATTTTGGACTAGTGAAATTGAATTTTTGAACCCAAGTTTATGACTTAATACTGATCTCTTCTAAATGTTATCATACTAGATTTAGCCTGAAGTTCTAGCCTATTGAAATCTCTTTTGGATGCTGTGATTCATTTTTTTGTTTTTTGTTTTTTGCTTTTTGGCGAGGCAATCAGGGTTAAGTGGCTTGCCCAGGGTTACATAAGCAAGGAAGTGTCAAGTGTCTGAGGCCAGATTTGAACTCAGGTTCTCCTGACTCCAAGGCTGGAGCTCTATCCACTGCACAACCTAGCTGCCCCTGGATGCTGTCATTCATTAAGTGAGCTGTGACTCTTGGTTTAGCATGACCTGCAGAATTGGTACAGTGTGCCATCTGTATCTTTAATTCAACTTACTTGTGGATACTAAGCAGCATATAGGACCAAACACGCATTCCTGGAGAGGAGTCCTCCTTCCAGATTGACATTGAAACAAGACTACTCTTGGGTCCAACTACTCAATTAGTTCTGATCCACCTAATTATACAATTCCCTAGGCCAGTAGTAATAGTCTCTAAATATTTTTTTTTGTTCAGACATCCCTAGTACTGGCTCTAATACATGTGTATTTGCTTATTTCTAAATTGTTGGCACATAATACAATATTGAAAGTTAAATGCATTATGAAACTTATACAAGAAGAAATATTAAAAAGGATACAATAAAGATGCAATACTCTTTGATCCTAGCATCATTAGGTAGTCACTGGAGTTTACTAAGTAAGGGAATGTCATGGTCCAACTTGTACTTAGGAAAATCACATTGACAGTTAAGGAAAGGATAGACTGGAATAGGGAAAAACTTCAGATAAGGTCACTTAGGAAGTTATTGCAAGAGTCCAAGTGAGTGATAATGAGGTCTTCAAAGAATGTGGTAACTGAGTGAGTGGAGAAAAGCAGACATATGGGATAGCTGTTGTATAGGTAGGAGCAAGAAGTGATCATTGTTTGGATATGTTGATGTGGGGTGAAGGGAAAATGAGGAGTCAAAGATTCCACAGAGATTGTGAAGACTTGGGTGACTAGCAAGATGATTGTGTCTTCTACAATAGTTGGTAAATTTTGAAATCGAGTGGGTTAGTAGAGAAAGAGGATAATGTAATGAAATCTGTGATCCAGATCCTAAACCATCCATGTTTGCTCACACTATGTGACTCAATCAAACCTAAAATGAAAAGGGCAGAAGAAAGACAGGACTCTTACACACTGGTCAGTAATCCCAAATGCAGAGCATGCCCTCAAAGAGGCACCTGATACAGCCACAAGAGATTGGAGAGGGGTGCAGTTTGAGTAGGTATTGCCAAAGGCACCTGTGCCACTTTGTTGAGTAGGAATTAGATTTGTTTATAACTTCTCTGAGGAGCTAACACCCAACTCAGAAACTGAAAAGTTGTATGCTTACACATCAGAGAGAAGAAGAAACAGGGAAGAGTGTTGAGGAATAAAAGTAAGTGAACTTGTGTTGAAAATATGCCCAGCAATTGGGAAGGATGAGATGTAATCCTTCATTGCACCTACTGATTGGTTGATCACATATCCCCTGGGGTCAGGCCAAAGTCGTTACATTAAAGGCCACCGATGAAGTGCATATCTCTCCATATTTTCCACAAGAATAGTGTGAGATACTCTTTCAAGTGTTTTGTTAGAATTCAGTGAGACAATATCTGGAGAATTTCTCTTATCTACCAGTTTCAAAATATGGCCATAAAAAGAATCAAGACTCACCCATTCTCAAAAGAGTCATGCTTTTTCTTTGTGATGATCACTTCTTTAAATTACTTAGTAACTATCCATTTAAGTCAAGTCAACAAGCATTTTAAGACCCACTATTTGCCAATCATTGTACAAAGTGCTGGCAATGCATAGAAAGGAAGAAACTTAAAAAAAAAACAGTTCTTGCTTTCAGGGAGTTCACATTCTAATAGGGAAGACAGCATGCAGACAACTATGTACAAACGAGACATATAGGGTATGTTGGAGATCATCTTAGATGGGAAAAATACTTAAAGAGAAAGTGCTGGCATTAAGGGGCAGGATAGAGGTGAGGAGGGACAGAACTCTAGGCACTGGGGACACCCAGTAAACATAGTGAAAATGCCCAGAGTGTCTTTGTGAGAAACTTGACTGGATCAAAGATTCCCAGAGCATATATGTGTGTGTATGTGTGTATAGGTGTATGTGTTATATCTATTTTTTAAATAATCTTGAGCATATGCTTCCTTTTAAAGAAGACTCTTCTTGGCAATTGAAGTATGCTTGCGCACGCGCGTGCACACACACACACACACACACACACACACACACACACACGGTTTTGAGAACTGAATAACGTCTTGGGATTTGTAACTCAGAGGAACAAGCATTCCTCTCAGACTTGAGAGCTATTTGGATTATTACTGTCTTTGATTTAGAAGACAAAATTGACTCACACCCTGAATTTCTTAAAAACACAAGCACAAACACACACACACACACACACACAGAGTTTGAGATACAGATTAAAAGAAAGGAGGGAGACTTCAGTACCTCAGCAGCAGCAGCGATGTAATGAACCTCTCCAACTCCACAAGGGATTTACTGAGCTGAGCTCAAAAGAATCAGTGACACAGGGCAACAAATAAAAGGAGGAAAAAGAAGGGTTGAACTGCATCAGGGGAAGGAGAGATGAGGGAAGGCCATAGGCCCCCAAGAAACTTCAGAACAGAAGATATAGGTTGACACCACCAGTTGTACCCACTTTTTCAAAGGCTGAGGGAAGCTCCAAAAAAAAGTCTGCATTTTTCCCCAACTTCTCTTCTCAGTGTTTGTAACATACTCTGCTTATTTATTTCCATAAATATTTCTGGTTATCTGAATTTTACTTCAACTATAAAGACGGCAGGGTTTAGCTAAAGATAAACATAAATTTTTATTGTGGCAGACAGCCAAATCTCTGTCTAAATGCTGGGAAATTTCCTGGGAGCTCTGAGCTATTGTAATTGTTCTAACTTTTTGTTTGTGACATAAAGCAACAGAGAAGTAGGCAACCTGCACCTGAAAGGACATCATATTGTGACTGATTAAATCTCCAGAGACAAATCGGGAAGGGAGGAGAAGGGAGTGATGAGAGCCAGCCAATTACACCTTCCATAGCATTTATTTACACACAATCACCAGGGTGACATATGCTAGAATTTTGCCAGTAAGAGGAGTAAAACTCACTGATCTGTACATTGTAGAATACAATCTCTTTCCTGGTCCCTTCCACTTCTAAATTCTTTTTCAAAAACAGAAAAAAGATTTCTGCCCTTGGAGCAGCTCTCCCATTCTCCACGATCTTTCCAAGATCCCTTACAATGGTTTGGCGATCACATCCACCAGTACCTTCAGTACTTAAGGATAGGGCTCATCTTGCCCAGATGTGTTATTCATGTTGCCCACGTGCCTTCCTTCTATCTTTTTAATTATCTTGAGTGTATACTTCCTTTTAGCCATTTCCCCCTTATCTTTTCCAGTCAAAGATGACTATCCTTGGTAACAGAAAACCAAAGCAAAATAACAGTTGAGCAGCTCTGCCTTCTCTCTCTGGCCAGTGATCATTTTCTCATCCACCTTGAGCAATGGTCTTAGCTCTCCTTTGATTTTTCTTTTGTTGTCTCCTCCAACATGGATTTTCAAAAATCCTTTCCTGTTATACTTTGCTTTCATTTCCAGCTTTAGCTAATTCTGAGACTGGTCGCTGAAAAATAAATCAACATCATCTAATTTTAGAGTTGGAAATAACCTCTGTGTCCATCTAGTTCAACTTATAAATGACCAAGTATCCTCGATGCTGCCTACTCAATAATGAAGGGAAGCTGATGTAGATGTATAGGTCAGATATGGGACACCTTCTTGGAGCCACAGGTGAGAGTTGGTTGACAGGGTAGAAGCTTTGAAAAGGGCTTGGCAAGCCCTCATACCAGGGGCTCTAGTCCTCTTTGAACACCCCATACCTTCCACAGCAGTTACACCCCAGTAAAACTATTTCAGCAGGTGGGCTAAACTAGGTTGATGATAATTGACATACCTCAAACCCATCGGTGAGTTAGAGGAGTTCTACCCCAAGCATATGAAGACTTCCTCTTATGGAGTGGGCAGATAAGAACAATTTGTTACAACAGCCATGAAGTTGGCTGAAGCAGATGCTGTGGAGCTTGGTCAGACATCAAAGACACCAAGGTCATCCACTGCATCCCAGGCCATCACCAGTTGTTTTGACTTTTGTCTTGCTACTGGAGTTCAATGACTCTGGAAGAGAGAGTAAGGTTGGCGACTTGGTGCAACTCGGCCTCACATCATCCCATTATATAACTGGTCCTTTTAGAAAATGAAGGACGAACAACAAAGATCAGATAACTCATTGGTCTACTTAGATTTTTTTAAGGAAGGAAGGAATGGGACAAGCATTTACAAAGCATCTGCTCTGTGCCAGGCACTGTGCAGAGATTTTTACAAATATGATCTCATTTCAACCTGAAAACAACCCTGGGAGATAGGTGCTCTTATTACCTTTATTTTACAGTTGAGAAAAATGAGGTAGAAAGGCATTAAGGGACTTTTCCTGGATTACATAGCTAGTAAGTCTCTGGGGTCCCCCCTGACTTCAAGCCTAGCCCTCTATCCATGGTAGAATCTAGCTGTCTCTAGGTACCTATAGAGAAAATCAAAGTAAGAAAAAAAAAAACTATGAGTCACTCAATCAAAAGCCATTGATTAAACACCTACTATGTGCCACAATATTGTGCTTGGCTGGGGATAGCAAGATAAAAGTTAAATGTTCCATACTCTCAAGGAGCCTAAATTCTACTTGGGGAGATTCACCACTAGGTAAATGCAGGATGTGCGCAAAAAATATGCAAGTGATAGGAAGTGACGTGGGGTGAGGGATGTGTACTAGCAACTGGCAAAATCGGGAAAGGCCTTATTAGGAATGGTCCTTGAGCTAAGACTTAAAAGGCACTAGGGTTCCAAGAGGTAGAAGTGAAGAGGAAGATTATTCTAGGTATAGGGCACAGCTTGAATTAAGCCAAAGAGGTAGAATATGGAATTTACCTATGGGGAACAGCAAGTAAGCCAATTTGGTTGGAACATAGAAATCGTGAGGAGGAATGATATGCATTCAGTTTAGAAAAATATGTTGGAGACAAATTTTAAAATCCTCAAATGTTAAACCTGGTTTTTATTTCATCCTAGAGGCAATAGAAATCCAATGATGTTTTCTTGATAAGAGAAGTGATATTGTTGTTGTTGAGTTATTTCAGTCACGTATGACTCTTTGTGATCCCATTTGCAGTTTCCTTGGCAAAGATACTAGAGTGGTTTACCATTTCCTTCTCCAGCTCATTTTATTGACGAGGAAACTGAGGCAAATAAGGTTAAGTGATTTGCTCAGGGTCGCACAGCTAGTAAGTGTCTTAGGCTAGATTGAAACTCAGGAAGATGAGTCTTCTTGACTCTAGGCCCAGTGCTTTATCCACTGTGCCACCTAGCTGCCCAAGAGAAATGATAGGGTCATCCTAATACTTAAAGAATATCAGTTTGATAGATGGATAGAAGGTGAATTGGAAAGGAGAGAGAGTGGATGGAGGAAAACTAACCAGGAGGCTATTGCAAAAGCCCTGATGACAGCAGAGAAAAGCCTGTACTGTGGTGGTGGCTGTGGGAGCACGGACAAGTGACTGGATAAGCAAATAATGAAAAGGTAAAATTGGCAAGATTTGGTGAATGATGAGAAATGAAGAGTAAGGGAAAGGGAGGGGTTGAAGATGACTCTAACGTCACAATGTGGGTGACTGGAAGAATGGTGGTGTCTTTACCAGAAGCAAGGAAGTTAGGATGAAGGGCAAGGTTAGGGTTAAAATAATGAGGTATTTTGGACATGTAGAGTTTAATATACATATGGTTCAGGTGGAGATATCCAACAGACTGTTGGAGATGTGGGACTGGGGTTCAGAAGAGAGACAAGTTTTGGATACGTAGATTTAAGAGTTATGTGCATAACATACATATGTATGTATGTGTGTGTGTGTGTGTATGTATATATATGTAAAACCTATATAAAATTGCTTATAGTCTTAGGGGGGAGGGGAGGAAGGGAGAGGGAAAATTAGAAAGTCAAAATTTTATAAAAAAATGAATGTTAAAATTGTTTTTATGTCTAGTTGGAAAAAAATACTATTTAAAGAAAAAAGAGTTATGTGCATAGGGATGATAACTGAATATATGGGAGAGGATGAGCTCACTAAGGGAGAAGAAGCCTCAGGACAGAGCCCTGGCATGGATCTTTGAAAAGACAGAGGGACATAGATGTTGACCATATAAATGAGACTAAGAAGGGAGGTAGTGGATGATCAATACAAAACTTATTTAAGAAGAGAGGTGCTAAAGGAAGATGGGGAGTAATTGGTAGTGAAGGAAAGACGTGCTAGAAGTACATGAAAGAAACGGTGACTACTGGAGTAGGATCCTTGGAAGGACCAGTGGAATGGAGTAATAGGCACAGGGAAAGGAATGCTCCTGAGTGAATAGGAGGTATACATATTTTGTGAATAGAGGGCAGGAGGAAAGATTGGGTGATGATATACTGAAGATTTATGAATAATGGAGGAGGGAAGCTAAGCAAGCTAATGTCAGATGGCCTCAGTCTCCTCACTGAAGCTGAAAGCCAGGAATGTGTTTGAAGAGATGGAGATGGGAATGTATTTGAGGAGAAAAGGAAAGAAGACAAGATCTGAATCTATGAGGAATGCGAGTCTGAGACCAGGAGCTGTTTCACTTTTTTTTTGTCCCTAGCACCTATCAGAGGGCCTGGTACATATCAGGTACTTAGTTTTAAATTTTTACTGATTGGTAAGTTGATTGATTAATTTGTTGCCAGGTAGCAAAAAGGGCTTAGGATTTCATGAATTGAAGAAGCAAGGATTTCCTGGAAATGGCTGAATCTTTTTTTGTCTGAATCTTTTTTTTTCCTTTTTGGAAATGGGAGAGTAGCTCCATCTCTGGGTTGCTCTCTGACTCACATTTAGGTCTCCATGGAGACAACTACTTCAAGTTCTAGGGGTAACCCTGTGAATCTCCACTGACAAAAAATAGGTCAGAAGCCCCCACTAGTGTACTTCCCACTAACAATCAGTAGAAACAATTAGCTCTTAGCAAAGGAATTTACTAAGGTGGTATGTTAAGGAAAATTGCTGCAAAATACTATTTCCACAAACTCAGGACACACCTTGGCACAAATATATATGGTGTTCATAGGAAGAGTAGGCTCAAACTGAGAGTATGATAGTGATGAAGCACTCATGTAGAAGATACTTCTGCTAAAGATTATTTACAACTTCTAGTACTGCAGATCCTCAAAGTCTTTTCTCAGTTCATGGAGCCTTCATGAAGCTCGCCTTTGGCTCAGTGTCTCTGCTGAGTGGGTTGCTCACCTGAGTTCCCACAGTCTTCTCCTCTCCATGGTCTGCATTGCAAGGGCTGGCTGTCTTGAGTTTATAGTCAGCTCTTTTCTCTGCTGCCAGGAATCATGGTCCTTAAAGCTGCTTTCTCCTTTGGGTGACCGTCTCTGCTTCCTGCTGGTTCAAAGTTAACTGGTTGATGTAGGGGGAGGAAGGAGAAGGGAAAATTTGCTTCTCCACAGTCGGGAGAAGAGAAACATTTGTCCGTCTCCACAGGCAGCTCCAAGGTCCTAATCTTTCTCATTCTAAAACATGAAATTTGCTCAGGGTTTAGTATTCAGAGTACCCTGGGGGAAGGCTCACTTGTTTGGTCAGCTAATCCTGTCATTCCCTCTTCCACTCAAGAGTGTTGGAATCTCATAAAGCAATTGCAAGGTGTTAAACCTTGTTAACTCATGAAAACCTCAATCATGTGACTACATCAGCTGAACTGGGAGAAGGAATCAGTAGCCCCTCCACACAGGAGGATAACCAACTGTGCCTTTTTCATCTGCTGGGGTATTGCTGATTGTTCTCTCCCTAAACAGTGAACTACACAATGAATGTTTCGGCAGAAATTCTAATTAGACAAATAGGACTGTTACTTTCATTCAGAAAACTTGAACTTCCAGAAAAGAATGGAACAGCATGGGGGCCACCACAGGAGGCACTCTGTTGGCATGATGTGGGCAAAGCCGGGGGCATTCAATAAGTGTTTGTTGAATGAATGAATGAATGAATGAATTCATTTTTAAGAGCTCCCAGGGATGGGCTTCCTATTGACAGAAATTGATTGAACATTAACACCATATTTAGAATCAGACTATGTCTATATCATGGCAAATGTCTTCTAAAATGAAAGGTTTTTTTCTTTTACTAAAACTTGTTTTTAAGGCAACAATTTATAGATACAAACATACATTCATCCACCTATAGAGACAGAGCTATCTCTCTAGATATGTATGTATATAGACATAGACATAGATATGTACATATACATACCTGTGTGTTCAGATAGGATGTGGGACCTTGGACAAGTCACAGAAATTCTCAGTGCTTTAGGCAAGTCTCTAAACTAGGAATTGCTGAAAAGGTGATGACCTGCATTGTAAGAGGGAATTTACTCTCAATTCCCTATCCTAATGAAGTCATAGCAGTCCAGACCCTATCTGTACATATAAGGATGTGTACATATGTATATAATGTTTGTGAACACATATGTGTATATTTATGTGTGTATATTATACATATAACAGCTCTGCTATTAAATGCCATGGCCAGTAGGGAGAGGGGAGAGAAAATCCTCCCCTCACTCCCAAGAGGTCAATAATTCAATTCTTCCCTGATTGTTGGCTTCTGTCTTGGCTGTCTTATACTTCCTGTACTTTTAAGGATCACTCTAAGATCATTATTATCCTACAGAGTGATATTCATCTTTAGTAAAGGGATACCAAAATGATAAGAGTTTGTTAGCACATTAACACCTCATCATCTGTGATTATGTCCTGTGACTACATCAACAGAGCTGAAAGGAATGGAATCAATCCTCACATAAACATTCCAACTTGGAAACTAGAATTCTAGGATTGGGACAACAAGCAATAAATATTTGTTGAAATGAACAACACAAAATTTCTAAGCCCCTACTGAATGCAAAACACTATCTCTGTAGAGGAGATACAAAGTTTAAATGAGATGTAATCCTTGAGGTACATTAAGGGATAACACCATCAAAGTCACATATATCATATAATCCATCCTTCACACACCTGCCAAATTGATATTCCTAAAGTGCTAATCTAACCACGTAACTTGTCTACCCTAGATACCACATTAACTCCCTATTGGTTTAAAGTAAAAAAAAAACAAAACACTCCTCTATTTAGTACAGATCACCATTCAAAATCTGACATCTGTCTATCCTTTCAGGCTATTTACACATTACTTCCCAAACTAATCTATACAGGATATTACCTATATATGAAATTTCATTTCTCATTTCTGTGATTTTGTACAAGCTGTCTCTCATGTCTGGCATTCTTTCTCTGCCACAAAGGTCTATCTTGTAAGGAAAAAAAAACATATTTTTGGTAATGTTGGATGGTTCTAAATCATGGAATGGCACGCTCTAGGAACAATTAATGTTAAAAACCACCCAAAAGAGAGATGCATGCTGGTTGTGAGTAGATTGCAACTCATTCAAGACAAGGACTTTTGAAGAAGTAGTACAAAGGATGTCAAGAACATAAAAAAGATGGGCCACTCAATAGCAGCAGAGAGGAATAATTGATGCACAGTTCATGGTCTTTGTTGCTAAGCATGTGATGTCAAGAGATCCAGACGACTGCTTCCAGCAGGGTGGGTGGATATCCTATGGAGGATTAGTGGAGAAGATGGGTAAGAATCATATGGGACCAGTGGGTATGTATTAGTCTGTTGATCACAGAACCCCATGCTAGTAAAAGACATGGAGTCTGCCCTAAAGGTGCTTTTATTCTAGAAAAACAGATGAAAACATAATTTACAACTTTGGGAGAAAATGTGCGGTTTTGAAATTAAATGCCATTACTATTTGTAGAACAGATAAGTTAGCATGGGCTGCAATATCTGGGGGAGACTTTAGGAAGAAGGTAAGGATGAAAAAGGGTTCAGATTTGGATACGAGTTCATATTTATGCCTGAAATAGTGGAAATAGTGGAAAGAAATTCTTATGCTTGAGTCCATAGTAAAGAATCTTGGGTTTGGAGACAGAATACAAAGATTTGAGTCCTGGCTTTTCCACTTGCTATCTTGGGGGCAGTTTCTTCATCTCTGATCCTCAGTTTCCACATCTGGAAAATACGGAGTTAATAATACCTTGCAGTACCTACCTCTTGGAGACCTTGTATTTTCTTGAATTTTCAAAGATCTGTTGTCCAGTCTTGAGATCAGATGACTGTTTCTCAATTCACATACTAACTACTTGACCTGAGCAAATCATTTCATCAATCAAGCAATAAGAATCAATTTAGTAGCTGTGAGGTACAGTCACTGTGCTGAGTTCCGTGCATACAAAGACAAAAATGAGACAGGCCTGTTTTCTAAGAGTTTATATTCTATTATTATTCTACAATATAAGAATATTCTATTAGGGGAGATAATATAAGAATATATAGAAAAGATAGAAAGTAAGAAGAGATTTGCTGGTTGTGTTTTGGTTTGGTTCTGGTGGGGAGGAAAGCACTAGCAGCTGAGAGCTACCAGAAAGGCTTCATGTAAAAGGGGGAACATTTCTTTGAGCCTCAGTTTCTTCATTTGTAAAATGGCAACAACAATATATGCTCTCTCTACCTCACAGGCCTGCTATGAGAAAATTGGTATTTGAATGTGAATTATTATAAAACACTGATAATCACACATCCATTTTTGTCCTAGGGAATCCCACTGAAGTCTCACAACATTTGTGTGAGCTCAGCAAGCAGATTAAGAATTAATATGACCATTTCATAGGTGAGAAAACTGAGACTCAGTGAGTGACTTATACAAGGTCATAGCCCTAATAAGGGTCGCAGCTAGGATTAGGACCCAGGGCTTCTGCCTCTGATTCTGGTGTTCTTCCTACTTCAGTTGGACATCACTATGCAGAGGGAAGGAAGTTAAGTATTCCAGGGGAGGAATTGATGTTTGCGTTGGTCTGGGGGCAGAGATGAGCCTCCTCTTTGGGGACCTAATTGGAGTATGGAAACTCAGTCGAGGAACTGTGGAAAATAAAACCCTAACACCTACCTAGGGTATCATAAAATTGGAATGTCCTCACTCCTCACCCCTTAAAGAATTTATTTGAACTAACAGAGTGTCTCCCATCTAAGATTCTTTTCTTTAAAAATATGAGTGCAAAGTCTGCCTTTATAGACTCAGAGATGGGCAGGGGTGGAACTGGGGTAGGGGGAGCCTACAAGCAATTGCATTTTGGACACAATGTCTGCCAGCAGAGAAAGTACATAAATGGTACTGGGTCCTCCCCAGCTACCAGGCCTATCTCTAGTTGCCATGGCGATGAAACCACTGAGCGGTGGACATATTGATTGTAGGTCTCTGGAAGCCCAGGCCGTGGCCCCAGTTTACATGATGTTGAAACCAGAGCTTTAACTAGCTTGTGGTGAATGGTTTTCTCCCAGGTTGCTGATATGGCAGGGAATCATGGCTCATCTCACAAGCATCAGGAGCTGGCAGTACGACTGATATCAACTATTTTTTTCTGGGGTCTTATGTGACACTCCACTACTGGTACCTTTCTTCCACCAACTCCTCCCCCAGCTGAATGTCCTCTAGGCCATGTTCTCTATTTATCCATTCTCAAAGCAGAGCTTTTAAATACATTAAATAAAATACGTAGTCACAAAGTGAACCAATTATAGTGAAATATAGCTTTCTATCTATATGTTTTTGAAAACCAAGTTCACAGGACCCATGTTAAAAACTCCATTTTCTAGGCATAGTTATTGCTAGTTGGGGTGTATGGCGTGTTCAGAGAAGACTAGTACCTCTGGTGTGAGGGCTGCCGAGCCCTTTCTAGGACTGCCGGCCTGATCCATTTAACTCTCACCTGTGGCTTTGAAAAGCTGTAGCACGCACAGCGGCCACACCTCGGTAAACTGTTTTGGCAGACATGCTAAACCAGATTTTGGGTAACCGAGGGATCTCAAACCCGTTGGTGAGTTAGAGGGTGTCTACCCCATGCATGTGAAGACTTCTCCTGGTGGAATGGGCAGATGAGAACAATTTGTTCCTCTGGCCATGAAGGTGGCTTGACGCAGGTGCTGTGGAGAGCTTAGACCTTGGTTAGACAGCAGAGATGCTAAGGTTATCCACTACATACTGAACCATCACCAGTCTTCTTGACTCTGTTCTGCCACTGGACTGTGATGACTCTGGAAAAAAGAGTGAGGCTGATGATTTCATGCAACTCTGCCTCACTTAAATCCAGTTTATGCATGAATCAAAAGACCTCTCAAAGTCCTGTGGTGACAGGCAAGTGATGAAGCAGCAGGTGTGGATACACTGGGAGCTGTGGTCACAACCCTGCACACAGGTGGCCCAGGTCATAGGGTCATCATCTCACTGGAAGCAGCAGTGGGATTCGGCAGATTCCTGGGTGTCCGGGCAACTTTTAAAGGACTACACTGCTCACCTCCTGCTGTGAGGAAGAGGCTAGAGAAGGTGCCCTGAAAATTGTCTGCTTACTCAACACTGGCCTGTTTACCGTGGCAGGCAGGGATCCCACCTTGTAGTAGAAACAAAAAGAAACGTACAAAAACTCCTGCAAAGATGATTCCACTCACCATTGGTGCATGGAATGTGCACACAACTTATGGACAGCACAAAATCCAGTAGATCTGAAAGACGAACAGCTCTTGTTGTGAGAGAACTCAGCAGGTATCACATCCAAATAACATCCAACTGAGTGAAACAAGACTGGCAAATGATGGTCAGTATACTGAAGTGGGAGCTGGATACATGTTTTTCTGGAGTGAAGGGGAGTGAAGTGAAGGTGGCAGAGGTTTTGCAAACAAAACTAATCTAGTCAACAAGCTTGTACACTTACCAAATGGAGTGAATGACGGGCTCGTGACGGTGCGATTGCCACTGGCAGGGAAGCACCACACCACCATCACCAGTACCTATGCTCCCTCCATGAAGAAACCTGATGAGGTTAAAGAAAAAAAAAACAAACTTGAAGACCCAGAGACCCTCATCATTGATGTGCCAAAGAGAAGAACAAGCTTACAATTCTGGGTGACTTTAATGCTAGAGTAGGCTCAAACTACCAGACATGGCAAGGAGATCTTGGGAGGAATGGAGTTGGAAATAACAACAGCAGGGGTCACTTACTACTGAAGACATATATCTCATGATCTTCTCATCATCAACACTGTCTTCCCTTTACCTAAATGCAATAAAACTTTGTGGATACACCCTCATAGCAAACATTGGTATTTAATAGACCAGGGTGGGGAACCTATGGCCTTTGGATTGAGTCCAAGTTTTACACAACAAATCCTTTTATCAAGGGCATTTGTTCTGTGAAATTTGGATTCAGTCAAAGGGCTGTACTTGAGGACTTAGAGGGCCACATGTGGCCTTGAGGTCATAGGTTCCCCATCCCTGTAATAGACTATGTCATTGTAAGGAGAAGAGACAGACAGGATGTGAAAGTGATGAAGGTAATGAGTAGTGCTATGTGCTGGACTGATCATAGACTTATCCTCTCCAAACTAAATATTCAAATTCAACAAAAGCAGTGTCCCCAAGGCAAGATGACTACCAGAAGACTTAATGTCAACAAATTAGAGTGCTTCTCTGAGCAGGAACAGTTTTGTTGTCAACTTGGAGGGAAAGTTGAGTCAACATACAGTTGGCAACAATGGAGCAGAAAAGGAGTGGGCAGCTTTCAAAGATTTGCTGTATAGCCCTCCATTTGCTCATCTGGGTCAGAACACTCACAAACATCAAGACTGGTTTGATGAAAATGATGGGGAAATTCAGAAGCTGCTAAATGAAAAATGAGAACTCCACAGGGTTTACCAGCAGGATAGTTCATCCATCTCTAAGAAGGCAGCAGTTAACTCCATCAAAAGTAAAGTACAAGTGAACCTGGGGAGAACTTCCATTTGAATTGTCTTGGGAAGATTCTGAAGATCAGTTGGCAGGATAAGGTACCAGACACTGAGGTTCTTTCACCAACTAAACTGCCAAGCATTCAAACTCAAGTGCAGAGAGTGCAACTCCAATGGACTAGTCACATTGTTCAAATGCCAATTGTAGCTTGCCTAAAAGACAATTTAATGAGAACTCACACAAGACAAATGCTCACATGGTGGCCAGAAGAAGCAATACAAGGACACTCTCAAGGTCTCTTTGAAGTATTTTGGAACTGATTGTGTGACATGGAAGACCCTGACACAGTATGGTGTACCTTTATCAAAGAAGGTGCTGTGTTTTCTGAACAAAACAGAATTGAAGTAGTTCAAAAGAAATGCAAGATGTACAGATTGAGAGAATCCATCCCAAATGTTCACATAGACTATTTGTGCTGAACCTGTGGTAGAGTATTCCCAGCTCATAATGGTCTGATCAGCCGCAGTGGGACACACTGTAACTTGACTCTAACGTAGTGATGTCATTTTGATCCTTTTTGCTAGTTAGACTACTTAGACCCATGAGGTTTCAGTATTGCCTTCTTAGGTTGAGATTCAATAGCAAGTCAGTAAGCCTACATTCAGCATCTCCTAAGTACCAGGCACAGTGCTAAGTGCTGGGGATAAAAAGGAAGGTGCATACCATGGAAAGGAATAGGGCTTAGAGTCCAAAGACATGGGGTTCCAGTCCCACCTCTGAAACTTGCTAGCTGTATGACCCTTGAAAAGTTTATCAATCTCACTTCAACTGTAAAATGGAAATTGAAAGGCCTACAGTTCATGATTTCTGATCAGAATCACAGAATTTCAGAAATGGAAAGAGACTCAGGGCCTTCTCTGGAAGAGCCCTTAGTGCTCACTTAATCCTAAGCCCCTCCTTTCAAAGTGAGGAAACTGAGGCCTGGAGAAGATAGGATTGTAGAGTCATAGATCATAAAATTAGAGGTTTAGAACGAGAAGGGACTATAGAGGCCGCTGGATCTGATTTTCTCATTTTAAAAGTGAGGAAACTGAGCAAAGAAGAGTAAAGTGACTTGCACGGAGTCACATTAACTACTAAGTACCTGAGGCAATGTTTGAACCCAGTTCTTTTGCATTCCAGTTCCAGAGATCTGGTTTAACTTTCTTGGTAATTTGACTCCTGGAAAATGGTGATGATGATGGGATTGGGATGTGGGCCCCAGAAAGGAAAAACCCTGGGCTTTCCCTGTTGTCTTTATGCTTTGGTAAACACAAGCTCTTAGGGGCAGCTTGGTGGCACAGTGGATAGAGTGTCAGGCCTGAAGTTAGGAAGACTCACCATCCTGAGTTCAAATCTAACCTCAGGCACTTGCTAGCTGTGTGAGCCTAAGCAAGTTGTTTGACCCTGTTCGCCTTAGTTTCCTCATTTGTAAAATGATCTAAAGAAGGAAAGAGCAAAGTATTCTAGTAACTTTGCCTAGAAAATTCTAAGTAAGGTTATGAAGAGTTAGACATGACTGAACAACGAGCCCACGCCCTGAAGCTACTCTTCCAACCCTACTTGAACTGGCAGGTGGGGTCCCCAGAGGGAAGCTGTTACTTTCCCCTCACAGTTCTAAGGGTAGTCAGACTTCAGGGGTTGGGATAGTTTTGTATAGTACACAAACCCCCCACTGGTGTGTTTCCTTTTTCACATATTAATTATCAGTTGATATAGATTAGTCAGACTTAATTAGCTTTTAATTAGGGGTATCTGTTAAAGTAGTATCACAAAAACTCGTGGTACAAAATAGTCCCCCTCAAAGGTCTATGATATGCTCTCCAACCAATACATACAGAATCCAGGGGAAAATGGGCTCAAACTTAGAGCACATGTGATAAAGGAAGGAAGTCCACTCCTGAAGATCTTTTTTTTTTTCTGAAGTCATCAAGATCTGCCCCCTTAGGCATGATCCAATTTTCTGCCGGGCTCCCTGTAGAATCCTTAAGGGTGTCTTTCCTCCATATGTTTAGTGTGTCCTGGGGTTCCAATACAGACTCTTCTCTCAGCAACCTCCCCCATTCCCTGCTCTCCTGGAGACACTGCTAAGATGCTAAATCCTCCAACCCTCCAAATTTCACAAGGTCATCCTCTGGTGGGAGGACCTATCATGTGCAAGAAGTCTTTCCTTAATGTGACTGCCTTTCCTTTGATACAACCTTCCACTTAATCCAATGATTCCTTCATTCCTTTCAAACTGATCAAGGACTCTTTCCCTGTTAAAATGTCTTTGGTTGATGATTTAGTGGAGGTATGCAGACCTTGTTCATACCTGGTTCATGCCCCTGTTCCTTGTATTAGAGATGTTCTCACCTAATAAAGGTATGGAGCTAGAGTATTTTATTAGTTACTTCAGGTGAGTGGGGTGGTGAGTATTTGATTGATTCAGCTGGCTCCCCACCCCCCTTACCTATGTAATCATTTGTGATTTCATTAGTGAGAAAACTCCCTTTACCCAAGCAGATCAGCAAGCCAATTCAATGCATAGTCTCAGAGTTGCCAAAGGGCACTGAGATATTAAGTGTCTTGCTCAGGGTCAGTGACTTCCCCAGACAATGTTTGAGGCAGGACTTGAATTCAGGTCTTCCTGATTCCAGGGTCCACTATTTTTCTGCCATGCCACTATATATATGTATATGTGCACGTATGTGTGTGTGTGTGTGTGTGTGTGTGTGTGTATTTCCACATCAAGGAGAAGTCTATAATAATTGAAAGCTATGGGCCATTTCCCAACTGCCCTCAGCCTACTGTCATGCTTGCATCCAAATGGAAGTTATGTTCATTGATATTCCCTGACATGTTGACATTAGGGTACTGGATCCTGAGATGGGGGAAGGGTTAGAGCAGGGATTAGATGCTCAAGACAGGGACATGAAAACCAGAGTCCCATGTCAACTAAGTGAATCATAGGGCAGCTGGTGGGAGGTGAGAAATGTGGCCTTTGGACTATGATGTTGCCATCTGAAATATTACCCCAGGGAACCCACTTTCTGGAAACAACATGCTTGTCTGTGATTTGGGGAAAACAAGGTAATGGAACAAAAGGAGATAAGTAGTCAGAGGAGTTGAAAGGCTTGTGTTTATTGTGAAGAGATAAATAATGCATCACATCTGCTGCTTTCCACCTGATGACTTTTAATCTTAGCAGTGACAGAGGTTTGCCTTGTTTCAGCTTTCTGGTAGGGGAGGTTTTTGCAAGCTTGTTGAGTCTGCCTCAAAGCCATGTTTATGTAACGGATCAACTCAACCATTAGAATTACAGGTAACTCAGGGTCTGGAGAACTGAAGCAGCAGACACATCCGCTCAAGGAATCAGGATTCAATATCATCGGGAATTCATTCCTCCAGTCTGAAGTTTCAGATCAGAATCATAAACCAGAGAATAGTAGAGAAAGAAGGGACCCTCAAGCAGCAAATTCAGATCTACAAGGACCTTAGAACAGAGGATGTCGGAGCTGGGAGCTAGACTTTAGAGCAGAGAATGTCAGGGCTGGGAAGGAGCTTAGAACAGGGAATGTCAGAATTGGAAGAGGCTTAAGAACATAGAATGCAAGAGATGGGAAGGATTTTGTTGTTAGTTTTTGATGAGACTAGTTATTTTATTGCCGTAGGGAGAACCCAGGGGGTAAATTTCTGTCCGCATATAGGTCAGCATTTTCTCTGCAGCTGATAGCCTTGTTTGGGGCACTAAGCAGCTAAGTGATTTGCCCTTGTCAAGAAGTTAACAAGTTAAGTTCTTGCTCTTGGGTCATTTGCTAAGTGACCCCAACCATATGAGCCAGAAGTAAAATCTTTGCTGAGCATGCATCCACTTCTCTGTCCATTACTCCACACTGCCTTGGGACATCAAATGTTAGCACACTGAAGGGTCTATCAGAGAACCTAAGAGATGAAAGAGACCTCAGATGCCTTTACTCTAAGCTATTTTAGCCCCAACAGCAGCCCCAACGGGTGGCTATTCAGCCTCTTCCTGAAGACCTAAGGCAACCTCTGAGGAAGAAAAAAAGTGAGGTCTAATCTGGCTTGTGCCCTAGTTTTTGAGAAAGTACATTTAAAGGATTCAGAGAAAGGAGAAGTGGAATCTAATGGAAATTGGCCTACAAGAGATGGGAAGCTCTCAGAAATGAAGTCTAAAAACTCAATCAGAAATGATTTTCATGAGGATAGAAAAGCTGCCTCTATTCAGAGGCAGGGATGAATTGGGAGCTCATAAATCAACTCATTTTAAAGGGACACATGTTGCAGTTACTTGAAAGGCCAAATAATTGAAGATAAAGGCAGAAGAATAGGATGCTGGGAGACTGAGTCAGTATTGAGTAGCATTCTTTATCATTTGAGTTTGGTCATTATATTGACTAGAGCTTTTATGTTCATTGTCATAATATTGTTATTGTATAAATTCTTCTCCCGGCTCTTTTCACTTTACTTTCCATCCATTCATAGAAATCTTCCCATTTCTTTGAACCTGCCCCTTCATATTTTCTTATGGTACAATAGTATTCTATTACATTCATATTAATGACAATTTTTTGACATGGCTAATGTGGGAATTTGTTTCAATTGATTATTGGCGTTTGTGATGAAGACTTTATTTTTATTTTTCAATGGGTACAATTGAGAGAAAAAGAAAATAAAAAATAGCTAATTGAAAAAAATTAAAACAAAACCTCAATGCTGGAAGGGACCTCAAGGGCAATGAGCTAGTAAGTGATCATCCAATTGGCACTTAAAGACTTCTGTGAATTTGCATTTGCCACCTGTTGGGGCAGCCCTTTCCGCTTTGGGATAACTGTAATCTTTAGCAAGTTTTTCCTGACATCAAGCCAAAATCTGCCTCTATTCACTTCCGTTCTTGATCCTAGGTCTGTTCTCTGGGGCCAAGCGGAACAAGACTAATCCCTCTGGCATGTGATGAATCTTTCCTGAGTCTTCTGTTTTCCATCCAGGCCACATTGCTCCACTTCCTTCCATTGGTCCTCAGATGTCACGGACTTGAGTCACTTCACCATGCTGGTTGCTCTTTTGTGGATGGCATAGTTGTGCCATGAGCACAATGTCATCCACACCTTTTCCCGTTTGGCCTCCTTGCAGAATATCTTCATGAAGGTGACAAACACCTTTGATATGTACATGTCTCCACACATGCTTCATGGAATAAAGGTAGCCCCATGATTATATCTTATGCACTAACTAGTGCATGAGAACTCCTTGGAGGAAGAGAAATTTGAAAGCTGCATTTTGCTCTACCAAGTCAAATGCTCTTTAAAAAACCCCAGCTGGGGCAGCTAGGTGGCACAGTGGATACAGCACCAGCCCTAGAGTCAGGAGGACCTGAGTTCAAATCCGGCCTCAGACACTTGACACTTAACTAGCTGTGTGACTATGGGCAAGTCACTTAACCCTGTTGCCTAGCAAAAGAAACAAAAATAACCCCAGAAAATGGTAGATACAGTGGGATCTTAAATTCTTCTCTTGAGTGTGGGACAGTGGAGGGAGCAGCGGATTTGGAGCCAGAAAACATGTGGATTCAAATCCTACCGCTGACTTGGACTAGCTATGAGAATTTAAGCAAGTACCTTGCCTTCTCTCAGCCTCAGTTTCCTTAGCTGTAAAATAAGGGTCTTGAACATGATGATCTCTAAGGTCTTTTTCAGCTCTGTAACTTTGATCTTAAGATCAATCATTCCATTATGAGGCTGTGAAGATGTGGACTGCTGTGGATAATAATCGGTGAAAGCCTGTTTCTTCCCTTCTCATATTTTCATCAAGGATATTCTCAACCAAAGCATGTCTACATCATTCTCATAAAGATTTTATAGAGATGAAAAAGATGAGAAAAAATTTATAGACTCACAGGTCAGTGGTTACTGACATTTTCTCTTGATTGTCTTTTAGAGGAAAAAGAATACTGTCCTTGATATTTTTCTACAAACGTTTGGTATCTTTCTCTCCTTCGGCTGTCTTGAAAATCAGTTCTTTGATGGTTCAGAAATGTACTAGTGACTTCTTCCATGTAGGCGTGACTTGATCCAGACATTTTTCCTCACTTCATCTTCTTGTAAACAGTTTCTACTTCTTGAAGAAGATCAGAGGCATTAGAGTTCAAATACCTTGGTTCCACAAGCAAAAATGTTTCTTGTTGTATTCAATGTGGGATGAATTTACTTCTTCAAGGAAAGGCCTTCCATTTGGATGTAACTTACTTCTGGCTTCTGGCTTCATTTATTGCAAAGTTGTCAGTATTTGAATACTTAACTTCCTGCAATAGCATGTTAACACACTCATGGCTCACTGGACAAGGACCTCATATTTACAGGATCAGAAATTAAATTTAAATTGATAGACAGTCTGAAAACCATTCATTAGATCTTCTATATCCCTTCCCACTACTCTGTCTCCTGCTTTGTAGAAATTCAAGGGACTGGTACATGACTGAGTACTAGTTTGCTTTCTTGCTTTCAACAGCAACCGAAAGATTCACCATCTAGGACATTCCCCCTTTGGTGACGAATTTTTCCATACTTTGTGACTCAGGTCTTTGAATAGCAGATCCAAACAGTTACTGGGACTATACTCAATCATTTAATTAATTAATTACAAAACATTTATTAAGCACTGACTCTGTGTCAAGCACCATGCTTGTTGCTGGTGATGCAATTGAAACTATCTACTTGTTTCTCCCATTAAAATGTAAAGTCCTTGCAGAGCAGAGCTAGACGGGTCTGCATTCCGGCTATGGGGATGGCCAGTGCAAATCAATAGAGGTGAGAGGCACAGAGTTGTGTACGAGGAGGAGAAAGATGGCCAGTTTGACTGAAAGCCAGAATAGGAAGGAGAGTCATGTACAACCAGTCTGGAGAGCTACTTGGTGCTACATTGTGAAGGCCTTTGAGAGCTAAATAAGTAGAGTTTCTATTTGATTCTAGAAGCAATAGGATCCCACTGGAGGTTAATGAGTAAGGGAATGACAGGGTCAGATCTGTGCTTAGAAAAAGTGCTGTCAAGACTGTAGAGTGGCCCTGAGAGATGAACCACTTCAGTCAGGGAGAACAATTAGGAGGCTGGTGCAATGATGTAGACGAGAAGTGATGAGGACCTGGACTAGAGTGTAGTCTATGTAAGTGTAGAGGAATCTGATATGAGATTGTGTGAAGGCAGAAATGGTCAGCTGTGGCAATTGATGGGACATACAGGGTGAGGGAGAATGAGGAGTTGAGAATAACACTGATGTTACAAACCTGGGAGACAAGAAGGATGGTGGTGTCTTTGACAAAGAGAGAAATTGGGAAGAATGAAAGATTTTGGGGAAAATATGAGTGAAGGTTTGGGTACATGAAATTTAAGGGGCCTCCTTGATATAGGACCTGATGGACCTTGCTCTCAGCTGGTACAGCCTCTGAGAAACTTGGGCTGTCTCCATGGTGTGATTAGATATCACAGCAGGTCTTTTCTGGAGATAAATGAGATAATGAATCACATTGTGAGATTGGAAATTCAAATATTAGTAGCTCAGTTTTATAGATGAGCAAACTGAGATTATAGTGCTTCAAAGTATAGAAAGTGCTTCCTCACAACAGCCCTGTGAAATAGGCAATGAGAGTAGCTAGCCAATTTCACAGATTGTTAGCAGGTTGTTGTTTTTTTTTTTAAACAAAGTCTTAGACTGATTAGATTATTTGCTCACAGTCCTAAAGGCAGGAATTGTGCAAACCTGAATAGAGGTCTTCTGATTTCAAGCCTGATACTCTTTCCACTACCCTAGAGGATATTAGGTCACCCTTCTAATTGTATCACCCCCCCCCCCACCTGCACACATCATGATTGGTCATGCATATTTGTAGTTTGCACTAAATTTCCAAAAAATAAATCACCCATAGCCTCTGTTTGCTATTCATGTATGTGTCTTATTTTCTCAATAAGAACATGAGCTGCTTTTATAGGATTGCAGATACAGATCTGGAATGACTCTCAGAGGCCATCCTGTTCAACCTCCTCATTTTTTTACATTAAAAAAACTAAGGGTCCTAGAGAAGGTAAGTGATTTGTCCAAGGTCACACAGATAATAATGCTGTATTTCTGATTCCCAGTCAAGCATGATTTCTAGACTACCAGGCTACTTCTATTCCACTAGCTCAAAATGTATCTGAGATGATACTTTTCTACCCTAATCTATAAAGTATATTTTCACTTTCTTTCTAAATACATATATATACACATATATATTCATATATACTTCTACTTTCTATTTTAATTCTTTCTACTTTCTTCTTTATAGTATAATTTCTTTGTACTATAATCTCTGGCAGCAGTTAGGCGGCACAGTGAATAGAGTACCAAGCTTGGAGTCAGGAAGACTCATCTTCAAATCTAGTCTTGGAAATTTATTAGATGTGTGACCCTGGACAAGTCACTTTACCCTGTTTGCCTCAGTTTCTTCATCTGTAAAAGGAGCTGGAGTATCATTGCCATATTGCAGTATCATTGTAGTATCATTGCCAAGAAAATACCAAATGGGGTCATGAACAGTCACAAATCACTGAAAAATGACTGAACAATAAACACTGCTTAACACCAAGCCCAGAATTCTATCGCTTAACCCCTTAGCTACTTAATACATGCTTGTTTATTAAGTTCTGGGAGCCCCCTCCTCCTCCCTCTCTCTCTCTATATTATATATATATATGTAATATGTATATGTAGATATATAGATAGATAAAAATCATATCTATTCATTAGAAAGATGCCTGACTGCATGTGCAGGATGGATTGAAGGAGAAACTGATTAAGGGGGTGAGAAGTTTGTAGGCTATTGAAATATTCTATAGTAGTGATTGAATCTTGCTTCTACTATTCAAAGAATGACTCTGAGTAATACTAGTAGTGATAGCTAGAATTTATGGAGTACTTTTCATGTGCTATCTCATTTTATCCTAGCAATAGCCCTGAAAGGGAGGTTGTATTATCATATCCATTTTATAGATGAGGAAACTGAGGTCAAAAGAGGCTAAGTGACTTGACCAGAGTCACATAGTAAGTGTTTGAGGAAGGATTTGAAATTTAAGTCATTCTGGCCCCCAGTCCAACATTTTGCCATTTAATTGCCTAATAGAACTTAAAGCATCCCAAACAGACTTCAGGGACAGATACTAGTAAAGTATTAACAATCAATGAAACAGCATTTTAACAGCATGTTAAGTGCTTACCATATTCTAAGCACTGTTCTCTTCACTGGAGATGAAAATACAAAAAGCAAAAAGGTCTCTGCTCTCAAAGGGGTTACATTTTATGGTGGAAGACTGTACAAATGTACAAAGGGAAGCAGTGATCATGGAGGACTATTAATTATGGTTAAAAAAAACTTATGAGGAGGGCAGAATAGTAAGTGTGGCCAAAGGAAAGTGGATTGACACAACCCATCCAGGAACAATGACCAGGTTGATTAGATCAGGGTTCATGGTTTCAGAACTACTGGGAGAAGAAAGAGGAGATGGCAGTAGAGTTGGGATTGAAATGCATGGCTAAAAAAGAAACAGTCTCCAAATCAGGAGAACAAGGTGCCAGCTAAAAATTTCTCTAGGATAGGGGAATTTTTTATTCATGGTCAAATAATATTATGACAGTAGTCGACCCACTTTTGTCTGGGTCTCCATTTCTGAATCTAGCAAATGTGGAGATTCAATGAAGTGTTCTCAAATGTACCATCCAGCTCCCCAGCTGTACACTCCTTTAAAAAAGGAGAAGTGTGGTAGAAACAACACCATTGATAGCTAGACTTGCAGTGAGGACAGCAGGGAGAGGCATTCCGATCTTGGCCTACTTTTAAGGCCACTTCTGCCTCTCTCTAGGCTGCCACTAGTACCACCCATGCTTAGCCAGCCTCCACCAGGTTCTCTTAGCTCTGCCTCCTCCAAGGATTCGAGTCTTTACTTTGCCATTAACTAACTAGCTGTGTGACCTGAAGCAAGTTACTACTGGGATTCAGTTTATTTGCTTTCTAAATGAAGTAGTTGAATTGCTGATTTTCAAGGTCCTTTTCAGCCCTAATATTCTATGTTATAACACTCTGTATCTGAAGTTTCTGACAGCTCTGACATTCTCTGTCCTAAGGTCCCTTGTAACTCTGAAATTCTCTGTTCTCAGATCTTTCTGAACCCTAACATTCTATCTACTAACACGTTTTGTTTCAAAGTCCATTCCATCTCTCACCCACTCTGTACCAATCAAGTGTGGACTATACGATGTTTGTTTGAACTGACAGCATATTATAGCCCATCCACCGACCTTTTGTGAACCTAATTACCCAACAGAAGCCTCCTAACTCAATTAATCAGCTGGTAACAACTTTAATTCGGAGACACTCCACTATACCACTCACCTCAGTAATCACTTGGGTTTCTGGCAGGGAGCACCCACTTTTGTTTATAACTATTGAAATATTTTTAATCAAAATAATTAAATATGCTAAGTTTCCCTCAATTAGTAATACATTAAAAATTAAAAGTGCTTAAATGAAGGCTGACAGAAAAATAAACACTTTGCCTGGAGCTGAGTGCTGGTACTTAACCAGTTCCCTCCTCCTGGAGCTTTGAGTCTTTCACATCTGACTCAGGCACTTCAGAATGGTGATTTTTTTTCCTCATCCAGGATTTTTCCAAACAATAGCACAAAACATTTCACTGCTTTTATGGATCTACCCAGCAGCCCCTGGCAGAAGGGAATGGCAGAAGCTGATGAGCTATGTGACCTTAAGCAAGCTATCACCTCTCTCTGGGTCTCCATTTCTGAATCTAGCAAATGTGGAGATTCAATGAAGTGTTCTCAAATGTACCATCCAGCTCCCCAGCTGTACACTCCTTTAAAAAAGGAGAAGTGTGATAGAAACAACAACATTGATAGCTAGACTTGCAGTGAGGACAGCAGGGAGAGGCATTCCGATCTTGGTCCTGACATTTCTTAGCTAAGAGACTGTGGGTAAGTCACTATCCCTCTCTTTACAGTTTCCTCATTTATAAAATGGGGATAATGATATTTGAAAGTTCCTACCTCACAGGGGTCCGTACTCTATTGGCAATCTCATCAACTCTCATAGATTCAACTATCATCTTTTTGCAGATTTGTCCCAATCAGTTGACTGACATTTATTAAGTGTCTATTAAGTACTAGGCATTGGGAAAAGTGGGGCAGTTAGAAGGCTCAGTGGATAGACTGACTGCTGGACCTGAAGTCAGGAAGACCTGAGTTCAAATATGGCCTCAGATACTTACTAGCTGCACGACCCTGGGCAAGTCACTTAACCCTGTTTGCCTCAGTTTCCTCATTCATAAAATGAGTTGGAGAAAGAAATGGCAAACTGCTCCAGTATCTTTACTAAGAAAACCCCAAATGAGGTCACGAAAAGTTAGACATGACTGAAAAATAACTGAATAACAGCAGGAAAAGGACTAAGGATACAAATGCAAAGGTGAGACAGGGCCTATTCTCATTGAGTTTACATTGTACTAGGGGTAGACATTTTCATAGATAAATAAATACAAGGTACATGAAAAATACACTGTGAGGACAAGGATGTCACTGGCAACTCAGGGAATCAGGAAAGTGGGTGGTAATTTTTTTTTTAAGGCAATTGGGGTTAAGTGACTTGCCCAGGGTCTCACAGCTAGTAAGTGTCAAGTGTTTGGTCTGAGGCCAGATTTGAACTCAGGTCCTCCTGTCTTCAGGGCTGGTGCTCTATCCACTGTGCCACCAAGCAACCCCAAGTGGGTGGTAATTGAACTGAAACTGGAAAGAAAGCTAGGGGTTTGAAAAGGATGGAGAGAGAATTCCAGGCATTTGGGATGTCCTGGACTTAGGTGGAAGCAGGGACATGTATACAAGAAATGGCAAGTAAGTCACTGGCTGGGGGTGTTGACTGTGTGAGAGGGAGTAATTTACAATTATTCTAGAAAGATAGGGAAAGACTTTACCTCAAAAAGGCCATGGCCTCCCATCGCATCTGGGGCAATCACCAGTTGTCTTGAGCTATGTTTTGCCACTGGACTCTGGTGACTCTGGAGGAGAGAGGTTGATGACTTTGCACAGCTCTGCCGCACTTAAATCCAATTCACCTGCAAGTCAAGACATCACCTTCTGGATGTCATTGGTCCTCTTTGAGAACAAAAGACAGACGACGACAACAACCACAACAACAGAAAGATAGGTTAGAACCACGCTGTGAAGGGCATTGAATAACAAACAGAGGAGTTTGTATGTCAGGGTGAGGCAACAGGAAACCCAGATCTACACATCATGCCCTCTTCTCTATCCTGAGCTCCATTCCCTAATATTCAGGTCCCTGATCGATGTCTCTACCCAGATATCCCATAGGAGTCTTCAACTCAACATGTCAAAAGAAAGAACTCTTCTTTCCCCTAACTCCACGCCTTCTCTTACATCCCCTGCTTTTGTCAAGGGTCCAACCACTTTTCGAGTCACCGAGGTCCACAGCCGAAGTATCACCCTCTACTCTTTACTCTCACTCACTCACTCATCCAATCAGTTGTCTAGGCTTGTCAATTTCATCTCCTCAATATCTTCTCTCTACTCATACCACAACCAGGCCAGGCCAGGCCAGGCCCTCATTAGCTCTTGCTTAGGCTACCACAACCACTTCCTCATTGATTTTTCTGCATCCAGTCTCTTCCACTTCAACCCACCTACCATTTTGTTCAGCTATTTCAGTTGTATCTGACACTTCATGACACCATTTGGGGTTTTCCTGGCAAAGATACTGGAGTAGTTTGCCATTCCTTCTCCACCTCATTTTGTGGATGAGGAAACTAGGGCAAACAGGATTAAGTGACTTGCCCAGCATCATATAGCTAGAAAATATCTAAGGCTGGGTTTGAATTCAGGAAGAGGAGTTTTCCTGATTCCAGGCCTGGTGCTCTACATGCTCTGGTGCCACCTAGCTTCCTGATATTCTTCACAATTTAGCTCTAGAGTATCTGTCCAGCCTGATCACACATTTCTCCCCATCATGAACTCTGTGCTAAGGTCAAACTGGACTACTTGTTGTTTCCTGTACATGAAATCTCATTTCCCACCTCCAGGCCTTTGTGTGTAAGTTGTTACCTATATCTATAATGCTCTCCTTATCTCTACTTCTTGGAACTCCTTCAAGACTCAAATGAAATCTTCTTTTCAAGAGCCCTTTTCTGATTCCGTGAGTTGTTAGGGGCTCACCAGATCACTTTGTATTTATTTGGTCTATAACCTGTATTTGCTTATCTGAGAATATGTCACATCCCTTCCTTCACCCAGGAGAAGGGAGAGAGACAGGGGTTTTCTCACTTTTGTGTTTTTATCCCCAGTTCTAGCATAGCTGCTTAATCAATGCTTGCTGATGGATTGAGGTTGAAATGAGATAATACATTAAAGTACTTTTGTTAAGGGGAAGCTAGGTGACGCAGTGGATAGAGTGCCAGGACTGATGTCAGTCAGGAGGACCTGTGTTCAAATCTGACCTCAGACACTTCTTACTAGACTCTAGACAAGTCATTTAACCTTGTTTGTCTCAGTTTCCTCATCTGTTAAATAAGCTGGAGAAATGGCAAACCACTTAAGTGTCTTTGCCAAGAAAACCCCAAAGGGATTTGTTAAGAGTCAGATTTGACTGAAAATGACTAAACAACCACAACTTTTGTTATGCCATCCAGTAAGCATTAAACATTAACTATATGTCAGACACTAGGAGAGGTGCTGGAGATACAGAGACAAAAGTGAAACAGGTCCTGCCCTCAAGGAGCTTACAGTCTATAACAAATAAACTTTCCTCATTCATGGAACAAAGAAATGGGGACAGATGATCTCCAATGTCCCTTTCAAGTCTAACACTCCATGATTTTATCCCCACTCATGTTATGGGAAGGACTTCCCCCAAAGTCACACAAGTAGTAACTGGTCAGATCTTGGGTTGAAACTACTAAATTGAATGCTATTTCCACTACACCATGGAACACCTGGACTTGGAGCACAAAGATGTGGATTCTCTTCCTGGTTGTGGCACAGCCTGGCTGAGTAACCTTGGGCAAGTTTTTTATTTATTTTTATTTATTTTTTTGTTTTCAACATTTACTTCCACAAGATTTTGAGTTCCAAATTTTCACCCCATCTCACCCCTCCCCCCACCCCAAGATGGCATGCATTCTAAATACCCCTTCCCCTAATCTGCCTTCCCTTCTATCTCTCCCCTCCTTCTCTTATCCCCTTCCCCTTCAGTTTTCCTGTAGGGCAAGATGGATTTCTGTACCCCATTTCCTGTATTTCTTATTTCCCAGTTGCATGTGAAAACATTTTTTTTAAACATGTGTTTTTAAAACTTTGGGTTCCAAATTTTCTCCCTTCCTCTCTCCCTACCCACCCTCATTGATAAGGCAAGCAACTAAGTATAGGTTATATATGTGCAGTTATGCAAAACACTTCCATAGTAGATATGCTGTAAAAAACTAACTCTATTTCCCTTAATCTGATCCCTCCCATCCATTTATTCTATTCTTTCTTTTGACCCTGTCCCTCCTCAGAAGTATTTGCTTCTGATTATTCCCTTTCCCAATTTTCCCTCCTCTCTATCATTCCCCTACTCTCTTGTCCCTTCCCCCCCCCCATTTTCCTGTTAGGTAAGACAGATTTCCACACCCAATTGAGTGTGGATGTTATTCCCTCCTTAAGTCAAATCCTATGAGAATAAGATTGACTCATTCCCTCTCACCTTCCCCTGTTTCCCCTCCACTGTAAGAGCCTTTTCTTTTTGTTTTTTTTTTTTATGGGATAATTTATCCCATTCTACCTCTCCCTTTCTCCTTCTCCTAGTATATTCCTCTCTCACCCCTTAATTTTATTCTCCAGATATGACCCCTTCATTTTCAACTCACTCTGTGCCCTCTATCTATCTATCTATATCTATATATACACACATATAATTTTTTCCCCTCCAACTACCCTAATACTGACAATGGTAACATGAGTTACAAATATCATCTTTCCATGCAGGAATGTAAACAGTTCAACCTTAATAAGTCTCTTATGATTTTCTCTTTCCTGTTTACCTCTTCACGTTCCACTTGAGTCTTGTATTTGAAAATCAAATTTTCTATTCAACTCTGGTCTTTTCATCAAGAATACTTGAAAGTCCTCTATTTCACTGAATGACCATTTTTTCCCCTGCAGGATTATACTCAGTTTTGCTGGGTAGGTGATTCTTGGTTGTAATTCTATCTCCTTTGCTCTCTGGAATATTATATTCCATGCCCTGTGGTCTCTTAATGTAGAAGCAGCTAAATCTTGTGTTATCCTGATTGTGTTTCCACAATACTTGAATTGCTTCTTTCTGGCTGCTTGTAATATTTTCTCCTTGACCTGGGAAGTCTGGAATTTGGCTACAATATTCCTAGGAGTTTTCCTTTGGGGATCTCTTTCAGGAGGAGATCAGTGGATTCTTTCAATTTCTATTTTGCCCTCTGGTTATAAAATATCAGGACAGTTTTCCTGGATAATTTCTTGAAAGATGATGTCTAGGATCTTTTTTTGGTTATGGCTTTCAGATAGTCCAATAATTTTTAAATTCTCTCTCCTGGATCTATTTTCCAGGTCAGTTGTTTTTCCAATGAGATATTTCACATTGTTTTCTAATTTTTCATTCTTTTGGGTTTGTTTTACAGTGTCTTGATTTCTCATAAAGTCACTAGCTTCCAATTACTCTATTCTAATTTTTAAGGAAGTATTTTCTTCAGTAAGCTTTTGGACTTCCTTTTCCATCTGGCCAATTTTGTTCTTTAGGGCATTCTTCTCCTCATTGACTTTTTGGACCTCTTTTGCCATTTGGGTTAGGCTGTTTTTTTAAGGTGTTATTTTCTTCAGTATTTTTTTGGGTCTCCTTTAGCAAGCTGTTGAGTTGTTTTTCATGATTTTTTTGCATCACTCTCAGTTTTTCCTCTACTTCCCTTACTTGCTTCTCAAAATCCCTTTTGAGCTCTTCCAAGGCCTGGGACTGATTCATATTTTTCTTGGAGGCTTTGGATGCAGGAGCTTTGACTTTGTTATCTTCTTCTGGTTGTATGTTTTGATCTTCTTTGACACCAAAGTAAGATAATATAGTCTGACTCTTTTTGCAGTGCTTACTCATGATCCTGGCCAATTACTTGAGTTTTAAACTCTTTGTTAAGGTAAAAGTCTGCTTCCAATGTGAAGAGTGTACTGTCCCAAGCTTCAGGGGTTTGTACAACTGTTTTCAGAGGTACTTCTAGGGACCTGTAAATTTTCAGTTCTTCCAAGGTGATATGATAAGGGGCAAAGTGTTTCCTCTCCACCGCTACAATAAGCTCCACCTCACCAGCATTTCTCCTTGCTCCAGGACCGCCCCTCAGAACTGTGACCCAGATCCAAGCACTGGCAAAACAAGAGATTCCTGCCTCAGCACTGGCAAAGAGATCCCTGCAATCCCCCTCTGATCAGCCACTCGATTCCACCTCAGTATGTGGGCCGGGAGCTCAGGAAAAAGCTGTGGCACTGGAGACATGCAGCTAAGACCCAGCTCCTCTCTCACTGCGGTCACAGACTTTTCCCACTGGCCTTCTAAGTTGTCTTTGGCATTCAGGGGTTGAGAAGTCTGGAAACCGCCACAGCTGCCCGAGATTCAGCCCTCTGAGGCCTGCTCCAGGGTTGCTGCAGGCTGCCCCAAACTGCACTCCTCTCCCCGCCCAACGCGATATACCTTTGCGATCAAACATTCAGGCTGTCTTTGGCTGGAAATTTGTTTCACTCTGTCTTTTTGTGGGTTCTGCTGCTTTAGAATTTGTTTAGAGCCATTTTTTTAGGTATTTGGAGGGCTTTGGGAGAGAGCTCAAGACAGTCACTGCTTTCCCTCTGCCATCTTGGCCCCGCCCCCTGCAAGTCATTTCCTATTTCTGGCTCCAGTCTTCTCTGCCAAATAAGAAGGGTGAGCTTACTGATCTCCATGCCTCCTTCAAGCTCTCACAGTCTAGGAGTCAGACTGCTTGTAAGTGTCTGATATGGGACTCAAACCCAGGTTTTCCCTGACTCCAAGTCCAGGACCACCCACCACACAACACTACCTCTCAATTTCTATTGGTTGTTCCAACTCATGCTTTCTAGTCTGAACCAACCAAATTTAATCTTGCTTTCAAATGATAGGCACCCAGATACTTGAAGATGGCCCTCATGTCTCCCCAGAAATTCTCTCTTCTCTAAGTTAAATGTCCCTTATTCATACAACTGGTTCTCATATAACATAGTATTGAGTCCTGTGAAAAATCATTCTGGAAAGCAATTCAACCATTTTGGTATAATAATAAAAAGGCTGTCGTATTAGGTTAGTCAGTCAGTCAATAAGCATTTACTAAGGACCTATTACCTGCCAGACACTATGCTAAGTGCTGGAGATTAAAATAAAAAGGCATAAACAGAGTTCTTACCCTCAAAGAACTTAAGGTCAAGAGCCAGAGGTGAAGAAGAAAAGTGTTCTAGACTTGGAGCACAGCCAGTGCAAAAGTGTGGAGTCAAAAGATGGAATGTGGTGTTCAAGGAAGAGCTTGTATAGTTGCATTATAGAATGGGGGGAGGGGAAAATATAAAGAAAATGGAAAGTGATGGGTGGGGGACAATTTGTAAAAAGGATTTATATTTATTCCTGGAGGTAATAGGGAGCTCCTTGAATTTATTGAGTATGAGTTAGTCATGAGCAGATGTGTATTTTTGATAGATCACTTTGGCAGTTGAGTGGAGGATAGATTGGAGTGGTGGGAAACCTGAAGCAGGAAAACCCATTAAAAAGTGATTGCCTACCCCCTTCCTGGCAGAGAGAATGGTCTCAAGATGCAGAATGAGACATACATTATAAAACACAGCTAATCTGGAAATTTGTTTTTTTTGACTGTACATATTTGTTTAAATGGTTTAATTTTTCCATTTAAAAATTGGGGGTTCAGGGAGGGGTTGGTATGGGTAGCCAAAAGAAAAAGAAAGGAAAAAGGGCCATCGATACATTTAAAAATGCCAACTTTAATTTAGTAAAAAGAAAAAAAATCATAGAAGAAAAGAGGAAGCTTGAATCACAAACAGAATAGTTTTGAACATTACATGCTTAATTTTTAAAATATTTTCTTGAAGTGAGCTGTATATAATAGAGATAATAGAGATACCCAGTTTCCTGACCATTTTTTCCCTTCATTCTACTATAAATGTGAAAATGCCCACTTTGATGTTTAAGTTTAAAGTAAAAAAGAAAAGAAGGCTATTTCAAGAGTCCAGGAAAGGGATGATGAGGGTGCAGTCTAGGGTTGTAGCTGGTTGAAGGAGAGGATTGAGCAACTGATGGCCTATAAGCAATGAATGAGGGAGTTGAGGTGAGGGTGACGCTGAGGTTTGGAGCCTGGGTTACTGGGAGGATGGAAGGTACTGGAGCAGTTAGGAAGCAGCTGAGCCCCACGGTCCATCGAGTGCAATGAGAATACAAGTGCCAAGAAAGATCCCATGAATTGGGCCTGGTTGTCCTTGACATCGACTATAGAATTCATGTTCCCCCCAGCGTCTTTTGTTTTTGAGTAACATGCCTCATTCTTCTCTTTTTCCTTCCTCTTCCTTTTCTCTTCTTCTCTCTCACTCTCTTTCTCACTGTCCCTATCCCTTTCCTTCTCTTTCTCCTTCTCCTTCCCCCATAACTTTTTTCTTTTTCTAGAGGTTACTGATGAAGCTGTAAGTTCCTGTTTTGGAGCATCCCTGGGTATCCAATACAAGTTGGTTCAAGGTCAATTGATGGGCTCAAGATGTAAGAAAAGTGGAGATGCAACCTATGGTAAGTCCCTTGCAAATACCTTAATCAGTTACTATGAATGCCAATTTTCCACATAGTCCATTCCCTCTGGATGTCCACTGAGTTCCAACACTGAAAAAGCCCTCAGAAGGCATCTGGTCCAACTCACATCTGTACAAGAATTGCTTCAATAAACATATCCAACAAGTGGATGTCCAAACTTTGAAGACCTCCAATGAGAGGTAGCTCACTTCTCTCCAATGCAGCCTCTTCTGCTTTTGGAGAGCCCTAATTTCAATGAATTTTCTCCTTCACATCAGGCTCACTTCTACTTCTTAGCAACGTCCACCCTTGCTCCTCGTTCTAACCCCTGATACCAAGCAGAGTAAACCCAATCCTTTTTCCTCTTGACAACACTTTGAATACTCAGGATCTTAGGATGATAGATCTGAAGCTGAAGGGGGCCTCATAGGACAAGAAGGCATAAGCTTATCATTTTACAAATGAGTGAAGGGAAATAATGAGAGGGGAAGTGACTTGTCTCAGGCCACATGGCTAATGAGCGGCAGTTAGAATTTGAACCCAGGCCTTCTGACTCTGTAGCTCATGTTTGTTCAACCATAAGCTGCCTCTTAAGACAGCTTTTGGGCCCTCTAGGTCTTCTCTTCCCTAGGCTTAATATCTCCAGCTTCTTCAACCTTTCCTCAGATGGCATGATCCTGAGACCCCTCACCACATAAGTCAAACTCCTCTGCATGCTCTCCAGTTTATCAATTTCCTTTCTAGAATATGGTCCTCAAAGATCTGGGCCTTCTTTTTTTTCCTTCTCCTATCTAATCAATTACAAAGTCCTGTCAATTCTACATTCACAGACATCTATGAATCTACATTCAATGACCATTATCACTCAGAAAGTGAAGAATTCTTTGACCACAAAAATCTTTGAAGCTAAGTTACTAAATCAATGTGGGGATTGTTATCTGGGTCAAGAGGAAGTAGCTAAGCCAATGAAAATATAGGTCATTCAATTAATGAGCATTTATTATGTGCCTACTTGGTGCCAGCCACAAATCTCTGAAGTGTTAAGCTATAGCGGTGTGCCCTCACCCTCTGGGAAGCTTTGTGAGGGCAGGGACTACGGCTCATTGAAATTTTTGTATCTCCTTCAGTGCCCAGCATAATGATGTGCAGATAGTAGGCATTTAATAAATATTTGAATTTAAACTTAAGATTACTACTAATGGAGCTGCTCCAGTTTCTCTTTGTCAATATCTGATGACTGAATTAGGTTCTTTGGGGGTTGAGGCACGAGGAGGGATAGAGATGTGGTCAACAGCTGTACAAGGTTAGGCACTAAATAATTAAAATGCATTACCAAATGATTGATTCGGTTTGGATCCAATTTCAAGAGTTCAATAGACTTAAATCAACCCAGACTCTGAAGCCATGCTTGATATTTCTTAAGCAATAAATACTTCCTGAATTCAAGGACCTTTGGTTCTATCAGGATGAGTCAACCTTCCCCAGAAACAGATCATGATCCCTTAACTTATTCAGTAGACAGTTTTTAAGAATTGCTTTGCCTAAACAAACAAAACAAATCACCCTGCCGCTTATTTGGGTATGAGCCCCACCCCATCACCTCCCATCTTCTGGTGCCAGAGGTACATAGCCCAGCTCTGGATTCCTACCTGCCTTTCTAGTTTAGGAGGAAATGTCAGAGCTGTGGTCTGATGCCATAGTCTTCAAGAAGACAGAGTCATGATAAAACTTGAATCAATCCTATTTCTGCCTCTCTGGAACTCCCATCCACTGCTCCTAATTCTACCTTCTGGGCTCAAGAACATCAAGCCTCTCTTCTATATGACAGCTCTTCCTCAAAATGAATACTCCAGGAGGAACTGACCAGCTGAGGGAAGGGGCTGCAGGGGTAATGGAATCTTCCCAGGTGAGAAGGCGCCTGGGGAATGGTGAAGTCTGTAGAGCCAGGAGCAGAACTAGACCAGAGGACAGTGGGACTGTCACCTTGCTAGTCACCAACAAAGAAAGACCTATGGGAGAATAGTAGGAATTCCACACACATATCAATACAAAGCCACAATCCTTTCACATAGCATCAGAAAATTCAAATGGCGTGGAATAGATACTATTTATACATGGTAAGACGGGCATCCTTGTATCCAGGCTGGGATCCCCTCAGCTAGTTTTCAGCTGGGGTTCTTAATATTAATGGTAATAACAGCTGACATTTATAGGTTTGTAAAGTAGTTCCCATATGTTATCTCATTTGAGCCATCTAAAAAATAGATATGGTTATTGTCCCCATTTTACAGGTGAGAAAACTGAGGCTGATAGAAGTTAATTCACTTGCTCAGGGTCACACAGCTAGGAATTGACTGAGGCTGAACTCATGTACTCCTGACTGTAAGTCCAGAGCTCAGTGCTCACCTGGGTTTCCAGCCTGACTGGCTCTGTATGTAAATCAACTTTGCATTCACCAGTCAATTCACAAACATGTATTGCTTGCTATATACTAGGCCCTGGGTCAGGTACTAAGGAAACAAGGGTTTCCAGGTCAATGACTTCTACCTGCACTGCTTCACTTGGCCATCATAGAGTGAAGTTCTTACATCCTTCCTGCAGCTTATGGTAACACTAGATTGAGCCTTTCCTATATTGCATATTGTTTATTCATTGATACAATTCAGTCCATGTGTGTAGAATTTTCTTTTGGCTCCAGTCCGATGAGAATCTCCCAGAGAGAGGCTCTATCCAAGCAGACACTGGGGGCATACCTGAATGAGATTCTTCCATTGTCCAAATCAAATATCAGAAAGTTCCAAGCATAACAGCAGCAGATTATGTGTAATTATGCTTTTATAGCAAGCCCAGTTAATTCATCTGTCTAATATAATGTCATCTTTGTGACAGTAGCATGAGGGTCTTATCCAAACTTTGTATCTTTCCTCAGTGCATCGTCTCTGCACACAGTAGGTGTTCCACAATTTTTTAAAAGAATTAATCAATGGGTTTTCATCACACAATCCCTGAGTTTAGCTATTCTTTCTTTGTGCTTACAATGGCATTTTCCCCATACCACTAAGCACTCATCATGTTCCATTTTGTATATAATTATTTCTATTCAGATTGCCCCACTATGAGACTAAGCTCCATGAGGGCAGTATCTACGTTTTCTCTAATTTCCCTTACTTTCCAGCAGAATATCTGCAGACGTGAGCACTTAATGAGTTATTTTTAATTGAATAGAATTCACATTAAGTGAACTAAACTCTGTTTTTCATGTCATGGCAGAAAAGGCCTTGAAAGACATGGGTGTTAAGGACATTATATCACGCGTGCGCGGTGGAACTGTGGCACCAAGCGGTGGCCTTTCCAACAGCTGGACAGCTGAGACGTATCTTTCCTGGGGGAGGTCGTTAAAGGATAATCCTGCTGTTATTGATTTTGAGGTAAGTCTTTTCTCAGTTGAAGAAACTCCGTGGCCAGGAGGAATGAAAGTGAAGCAGACCAAATCATTTCATATTTTTTATTATGAGCCCATCAGAGAACAAGATTAAATGTAACGGGGCACTGACCTGGTAGCCTCCCCTTTGCTTCACCACAGGGAGTCTATTTCTCACCCAGAGCCCCCGAAGTGAGCTAGACCAGAAACTTCATATCTGGTCACTGCCTGGATCCTTCTCAGAGGGCCTTAGGAAGTAAGGCACTGATAGATAACTCCAAGAATGTCCTCAGGGTTGGATTACATTCAATCACGATGCTTCTCATATCCAAAGGAAACATAATATACAAATGAGGAAAGGCTTGTCTCTCCAGCTGAGTGTCCCATTTAAAATCTGTTCTGATTACAGCTTTTGAAGGATAATATAATTGAATATCTGGTTTTCCTCCCGTTTTGTGTTTTTTAAAAAATGTTTAAGTATGTAAGGGTGTGTTTGAGGTGGCAGAGAAGCTAGCAAGAATATAACTAAAGAGTCCAAGTAGCATGGTTAGAGATGACTTTAGTAAGACTGATGAGGCATTCTTCAGTCAGGGCGCTGGGACCCCAGTACAGAGTATCAGAGATTAAAGGGTTGAGTCCTGCAAAGCACCATTTCTGATCTGAGTATCAAGGAGGCAAGTGGCTTTCAGATAACATTTTTACCCCCCCCCCCTTCAGGGTTCTGTCATCTATGCTAGGAAGGTGGTAGGTTCTGTTCAACATTACGTTTAGCCATATGATGCATTAACCAAAAAGATTTAGAGCAGGATGAGGAAGCAGACAAAATTCCTTTTTATTGGATGTTCAAAAATTAGTGTAATTCTAATACAAAGATCAGCAAATTTTAAACCTCAGCGTTGGGGTGCAATATAATGGCCTCTAAGTACACATGGCTCCTCTTTCTTTTAAGGAGGTTTTTTTTTTGAGTTTTTTAGATGGGCAATTGTGTCATCAGGTGCATTCATTCTGAGTTCTCAGTTAGGAAATTTCCTAACATTTAAGCAGAGGTTACACTTTCTACCTAACTTTATATTTCTCTCTCTCTCTAGTTAACCCCTGGCTTCTTTGTGGTAGAGGCAACATTTCACTTAGTGTAATTGTTTGGGTAATGAAATAGCAGATTTTATTAAACTGTGGAAATCACTGAAAGGGAAGTTGAGGAAAGAGCTGATCTTTTCTTGGGACTTTTGTTACCTGAATCTTCTGCTCCAAGATAACCGTAGAATCAGCAACTTTCCTCAAAATCTCCCTTTTCTGCCACAACTCAATCCTTCTTTTATCCCACAAAAGTGTACTAATACGACATGATCTAGCCTTTCAATTCTGAGCCCTCAGACACTCTCCCTCTGGTTCTCAGATAGATTCTTCCTTTTATACAAGTTCCTTAGGGTGTGACCCAGTCTCTCCTACAATGGCTTTGATTGGCTAAAGGAGGTATACAGATCCAATTCAAATTCCCTTCCTGATTATTTGATTTAAAGAAAGAGTAACAAAGGTAATAACTTTTAATTGGTTTGGATAATGAATGGAGCCTCCTCATTACATGTCTAGATGAGAGGGGAAACAGGGTGGAATATAGTTATGGTGAACCTTGCAGCCAGAGTCTAAGTCATGCCTCTGATATATACTAGCTATGTGACCTTGAATAAATCATTTAACCTCTCAGTGCTCTAGGCAACTTTCTTAGATTACAAATTGCAGAAAAGGTACTGACCAGCATTGGTAAAGGGAGTGTCTTTATTTGGGTGTTCCATATAAAATTGAAATAATAGCTTCAGTACCCATCTTTAGCCTTTACACAAGTGAGGCAGGATGGCATAGTAGTCAAGAACAGTTGAGTTCAAGTGTTCTTAACTCCTACACCTGATAGTTTTGTGACCATAGGCAGGTGACTTAACAGTGTACCAGGCAACCCCAAGACTAGAAGTTGTACCATATTTGCTGATTTGCATTGATGGAAGATGTTTTTCCCGCACTGATGAAATCTCAGATCTGTTTCCAGAAGAAACAAACAAAAACTTACTCCAAATGGTATAGTCATGCTCCTTCTTTTGAGATAAACAAATACATCTAAACCAAGGTCTATTACAACATTCACCTTTCAGTGACAAATGAATGGAAAAAATTGTACATGTTAGAAAGAGGTAGGACGGGTTAACCTTAATTTTGTTTTTCTGCCAATAATTGAGAAACTGATTTTTCAGGCACCTGAAATTTGTGGAGGTGCTGGAAATTGGTATCACTGAGTGATGAGTGACTTGGGCCTAAACTGAAAAATTCATAACCAGAGTATTCTGAAAACTTCCATGGCCAAAAGCCAAATTTTGTGCTTTCCTTGAAGAAAACTTCAAGGTAAAGATTGAGAATTATGGTTTAGGTGAACAGTAAATATATCACTTGCTGTGTTCCCAAGAAAGATTTAAGGATCCAGTGAAGAGGAAGACTTGAAGGAGGCTAAAAGTAAAGTATGTTTGTCAGTATGTTCAGAGGGTGGCTGCCTGGGATGACTGGTTTCCTGAAAGGGTCATTCTTTTCACTTCTGTGTCAATCAATCCATCAAGGTGCCAAGTAACATTCAAGGTGTTAGGACACATAGGAAAAGGAAACAATTCCTGAGAAGTTGTATGCCACTGGGGGAGATGACATGTACATGTATGAGTATGTTCAGAATATGTATACAATCAATTAAAATCATTTTATTTATAGTGAAAAGGTACATACAGTTATGGGAATCAGGAAGCGCTTCCTATAGAAGGTACATTATAGCCACATCTCAGAACATTGTGTCTCAGGTAGGAGTTTAGCAATGGATTCACTTGTAAATTATTTTTAATCCCAGGCCACTGACCTGGATTGTCCAGCCTATACCCAACCGCTAGTTTCTTCTAGCCTCCAGCACTATCTGAGGACCAACAGGTCTCTCCATGACAGATCAAAGACGTGACATGCCTCTACTGGCCTGGTGATAGCCATCCTTCAACAAAAATAGGACATAAGTGATCTGTTCCATCAGTAATGGGGATCAGACCACCAGATTCTATAGAGTTCTGATTTCTTGAAGGATCAGTTCCTGTAAGTATTCACTTTCAGCTAACACACCCAGAGCTACAAGTCACTGAAGGAGTCTCAAACATGCTGACGGAAGATAGAGTAAGAGATAATGATAACTGATACTTCTATAGCCTTTTAAGGTTTCCACAGCCCCTTACATTCCTTATGTCATTGAATCCTCACAATAGCTCTGGAGGTAGGCACCCCAGGTATTATTGCCCCTATTTTACAAGTGAGGAGCACATCGCTCAGATGAGTTAAGTAACTGGTGCATAGTCACATATAGCTAAGTCTCAAAGGACAGATTCCAAGTCATGTTTCTCTTGATTCTTAGTTCCCTGCTCTTCCTACCACATTATGATCAGCAGTAGTCAGGGCCCCTTTGTTGCCTCCTATGAGTCCATGCTGCCAGAATAACATTTTCTTACTTCTCTTATTATCAGGGCACTTTCACAGCCGATGATGACTGTAACCCAAAAGCAGAGAGTCTCTGGCACTAGGGGCTAAAAGCAAAGTTCGAGACCAGCTTCCATAAATCACCTCTCCCCAGAGCAGCTGCCAGTCCTGCCAAAACAGACACAGGACTGATGTCATATGATGCTCAGCCTTTTTCCTGCTTGGTTGGGGAGTTAGTACACTATGGGTGAAAGTGGGCGCTGTGTATAGATAGAACAAAGAAACTTGGGTGAGATCTAGAACACCAAAGAAAGTCTGCCTCTGTAGGATCCAGTGTATTGTGAACGTTAGGGTATTTCACTTGATCAAGTCCTGAAGCAATAGTTCTAGGAAGATATGCCTTGTTTGCTTTTCCCCTAGGATTGCATGAACCTCTGGTTGGCATCTTTCTGGTGTATGAATCTCTGCTTGAGTTAGATTACCAAGGAGTGCAATTCATAATGATCACTGCTATTAGCTGTCTGGCTAGACTCATGAGGCATAGTATGGTTCCAAGGATTCACCACTCTCTAGTGAGAGCCACCTGGAAAGGGATAGTCCCTTACAACTGCATCCGGGTGTAAGCTTGTCAGCTGAACCCACAAGGTCAGCACCATGGCCAGCAACTTACCGTAAGCTTTAGTGTCTGGCATAGCTCTGCCATCATACTCATAAATACCCTAAAATCAGAAATGACCCTTACAATAGTCTTCACATATGTGAAGGAGTTACATATAGGGAGGGTTTAAACTTGTTGCATTTGATCACAGAGAGTAGAACTACTGGAGGAGCAATGAGTGAAAGTTACAGATATTCAAATTCAGACTTTATGGTATTACAGGCACTGGATCTGCATTTTCCTTGATATGAGGAGCTCCTGATGAGAAATTTCATCCACAAATGCAGATTGGCACCTTCTCATCAACTTACAGACTTAGAGAATTGCTTAGAGCACTGAAAGTTAGGTGACTCGCCTAAGGTTACACAGCTAATATGTGTCAGTGGTAAGATGCAGTCAGGTGTTCCTGGCTCCGAGACTATCTCATTATAAAAATAACTCTTAATATCACTATGCAACCCTTGAATGGAAGTGGAATGTTTTACGTGAATGGAGGCCTTTAATCAAAGGTGAGATAACTACTTATTGGAGATGTCATAGAGAGGATTTTTATTTTAGGGGTGTTCATCTCCCACCCAGCTGATATCCTGAACCTCAACATCATCTCCAATAACTCAATTAGCAATATTGAATCAATTCTGAAATTCACTCTTTCTCAATATCCTTCTGGTGCCGGGACTTCTCCCTGCGTCTGATTGGAGAGGGTGGAGGGTGGAGCTCCTCCATGGTCTTCCATTTAAAGAGGGGAATCAAGGCAGCCACCCCATCATCTCTCACCTACCTGTAGGTATTCACCTTTTCTCCCTCACTAGGTACTCTCGTCTTTTAAGTTTTTATGTGTTGTTTCTCTCATTAGATTGTAAGCTTCTTGAGGGCAGGGACTGTCTTTTGCCTTTCTTTGTATCCCCATTGCTTAGCAGAGTGCTTAGCATGAAGTAATCTTTAACAATTTTTTTATTGACTGAGGAAGGGCAAATGAGTTAGATTAGGTTACCACTGACGTCCCTTCCAACCCTTCTATGATTCTCTGATGTTAGAGATTATAGGGTCAAATACCCTCATTTTATAAATCAGGAAACTGAAGTTTTAAGAAATTCAATGACTTGGCTATAGGCACATGGGAACTACTTGTCAGTAATGAGTTTTCTTAACTAGAATTTCAGAAAAAAAAGGGAATAAATAAAAGATGGAAATTTTAACTTGGCATTGAAGGATGACTAAAACTTATTTGGTCAGGTAGACAGAAGAAAGAAGGATAAGTCACTTCATCTTCCTTTGGCTTCAGTTTCTCCACCTATATTTTTAATCAAAGGAGTGGTTTTGAATTCTGTCTTTCTCATTTCCCATCTGTGTCTCTGGATAAGTCACTTAAACTTTGGGTCTCAGTTTCCTCATTTGTCTATGTGTAAAATGAAAGGATTGGACTAGATAACATCTCAGGTCTTTCATAGATTTTAATCAGGGATCCTATGGTCAGATGATTCTATAACTTGGGTTGGAATCCTGACTCTACTACCTCTAGCTGGAGTCATGACTCTTCACCTGCTTAATTTCCTTAATATAAAATGAATAGATTGGACTAAGTGAACTTGAAGGTTCCTACATTCTATAATTGTTCTCCCAATCTTACCTTCCTCCTTAAGATTTTCCTCCATTCCTCTTCTCCTCTCCTCCCCTCCCTTCCATTTCTTCTCTCTCTCTCTCTCTCTCTCTCTCTCTCTCTCTCTCTCTCTCACAGCAAAGCTGAGCAAACATTGGTGGGGGAAAACATGGTGCAAGTAGCTTGAGCTCCCTCTGACCCTCCACCCCATTAACAGGGTAAATGGAAAATTGTCCTACAGGCTGCAGCTGGCCCTGAAGATAAGAAGCTCCATTAGGGAGAAACATCTTTTCCTAACTGCCACCCTTGCAGCTGTAGGGTGACCCCATTTCTTCTGCAAACTCCCCAGCAATTGGTGGCCAAATTCTCTGCAATTTTCCTGGAAACCAATTGGCAACCTCTCAGTTGGCTGTCTGAGCAGCCCTGCACTTATGCCTGTGGCTTCAGGCCACTGATGGGCTGCCCTATCCTCCTGGAAAATTCCTTATCTCAGCCCCAGGTTTATTTGCTCGAGGTCTTTGTGCAGTTTCCCAGGGCTCTATTCAATGTCATCAATAGTTGTCTGCTGATGCTCTCATCACACCTTTTGTTTTGCAAGAAGGATGTTTCTCTTCTTTTTAGGTCATGTCAGACAATGGTGCTGGGCTCTATTTCTGGCCTGACCACTGACTAATTGTGTGGCTTCAGGCAAGTACCTTCTCTGGCCCTCACTTTCCTCATTTGTAATAAAACAATTTAACCAAATGATCCCTAAGATAGGAACCTTCCAGATAAGAAATTAAAGGTTCCACAACCATATACAATGACCTAGAAAAGACCTCAGAGACCATCTAGTTCAACTTTCTTTTATTTGACAGATGAGGAAACTGAGGCACAGAGGTTAAGTAATTTGCTCAAGGTCACAATGATAGTAAGTAGCAGAGCCAGAATGTGAGCATGGTTGTCTGACTCCAAACAGTACTCAGAGTATCAGAGGCTCGTATGTCTAGAGTTTGAAGAGAACTCAGAGGTCATCCAATCCCCCCGTTTTACAGATGAGGAACTTGAGGTCAAGGGAAATTAAATGATTTACCCAAGATCACACAGGCAGTAAGAAGTCAACTCAGGACTTAAACTCAGATCCTGTGGCTCAATAACCAATGCTTTGATACCACGTATCTTTGAATTAGGGGCAGCTAGGTAACATCACATTGCATAGAGCACTAGGCTTGGAGTCAGGAAGACTCATGGTCATGAATTCAAATCCAGCCTCAGACACCTCTTAGTGTGACCCTGGGGAAGTCATTTCATCCTGTTTGCCTCAGTTTCCTCATCTGTAAAATGAGCTGGAAAAGAAAATGGTGAACCACTCCAGTATCTCTGCCAAGAAAACTCTAAATAGGGTCATGAAGAGCTGGATGTGACTGAAATGACCAAACAAAAAGAAATCTTTGAATTATCATGTAATATAAAGGATCCTTCAGAACTTGGAATTATGAAACCTAGACTCCTGACATGGCTAGTTCCGTCACTTACTGCCTGTGTGATCGTGGGGAAAGTCACACTGAATCTTTTCTCAAACTCACATATTGTGAGGATCACCACATTTGCAGTGTTTACTTTACAGGTGAGGAAACAGGATCAGAGCAGTTAAGTGATTTGGCCAATGTCCCATAGCTAGGAAGGTCAATGGTAAGGCTTGAATTAAAATTCTTTATGTCCAGTCATAGGACTCCTATTATACTATGTTGCTTCAGGGTATTAGCAGCTGAATGGTGCAGTAGGCTTGGAGTTAGGAAGATCTGAGTACAAATCTGGCCTCAAATACTTATTAGCTTGAGCAAGTTACCAAGGCTCTCTTTTCCTCAGTTTCCTCATTTGTAAAATGGAGATATTAATAGTACCTACCTTAGTAATATTGTGAATGGCAAATGAGATAATATTTACAAAACACTTATCACAGTGCCTGGCACATAGTAACTTATATAAATGTTGACTACAAATAGGTAGTAGTAGTAGTGGTGGTGGTGGTGGTGGTGGTGATAGTAGTAGTAGTAGCAGTAGTAGTAGCAGTAATAGTAGTAGTAGTAGCAGTAGTAGTAGTAGTAGTAGTAGTAGTAGTAGTAGCAGTAATAGTAGTAGTAGTAATCCAAAACCATTAGGAGAGGAGAAGATGGTGGGAGCCCAAGATCATTGTTTAAAATATTTGATGGATTGTAATGTAGCAGAGGCAGTACAGAGGACGCCATGCCTTACTGAGGCTTCATAAGGCAGAGCTAGGATCAATGGATTTCTGCCTATTCTACCAGTAGAAAATGGATTTCTACATGATAGAGAAATATTGAATAACAGTTAGTGCTATCCCAAATAATGAGCCCCAGGCTATAATGGAAAGTGTACAAGCATTGGAATCAAGACCCCTGAGTATGACTCCTGTCTCTGACACTATCTGCATGATCACATTGGAGTCACTTAACCTCCCTGAGGAAAATAAATTTATTCACACTTACAATAGACCTAGAATCTTATGAAAGTTAGAAATGACTTTAAAACATGGAAGGTTAAAAGAAGAAGGCCCTTGAAGACATTTGCATTTTTGTGGCCCCTGTACCCGGTACATACTTGGTGCTTAATATATGCTTCTTGACTGATTCACTGTTAAATCTTCCCTTTTCTTACATTTCTAGTAAAGCGTAAGTTCCTTAGACAGGGATTGGATTTTCTTTTCTCTTTGTATCACTAATGTCTAGAATAATGCCTTGAACATAAGAAACACTTAATATTTGTTGAACTGAATTGAATTGCCCAAGGTTCCTTAAGGGGTTTAAACTCTACTCTTCTGACTCCAAATTCAGTGTATTTTATACCGTCCCAAATGCCTCTCCTGTTCCCAACAGCTCCTGCCCATCTTTGCCGTGTTACGTCAAAGCAACCTGGGCCACCATGAACGTAAATGGCAGAACATGAGGCGGGCGCTGGATGAGTACCTGGAAGAGCATGACTCGTGCCGTTGTGGGCCCTGCATCAACAATGGTGAGCCCATCCTCGAGGGTACCAACTGCCTGTGCCAGTGTCCCCAGGGTCGATCTGTTCTTGCCTGTGAGAGAATGGAGCAACAGGGTAAGTAAGGCAGACCTTCCCAAAGCCCTCCTGTCTCTCCTCTTCCCCATTCTCTTCTCCCCTTGCAGCAGAGATAAGCCCCCTGGAGTCCAGGGATGGCTTTGTACAAAATGTCGGAGTTGCTCTGATTTTACTTTGGTGAACTCAGGCTTCCCCTTTCCACTTCCTCAAAGTCTTCTCTGTGTGAATACTTACCTCTCTCTAGTATCCTCCTTCATCTAGACCCTGCCTCTAACCCTGGTCTTCAAGAAAGGAGCTAAAAGGCTCTTTGAAACCCAGGTGGCAAGAACTCCTGAGGATCATAGCATCCTAGCCCTGGTGCTGAAAAGAACCTTTGCACATAGCTAGTGCACTTCCCTTTTATAGAGGAGGAAACTGAGGCTCAGAGGAGGAAACTGACTTTCTGAAGTTACATGGGCAGTAATTCAGGTTCATACACATGTCTCCTGATGTCAAATCCTGTGTTCTTTCCACCAAACTCTATTGTGTCACTAATTTAACTCATAAAATTGGATTTCTCCTTGCCCAAAGCTACACAGCACCCTAATTCAGGCCCTAATTTCTTTTCACCTCAATTGCTTCTCAGACATTCCTTATACAATCAGTTCCTGCCCCCTCACCCTCCAACTCATCCTCTAGCCTCTTGCCGGATGACTTTTCCAACTTGGAAAGTGAGGAAGGTATTTGGTGGAATGGAAGGCATCTCCCTGGCGGTTCCAAAGTCAGGCTATATGGTATTCATTTACCCTAAAAGGCAGTGTTTCACAGTGTGAAATGCCCATTTTTTTGAAGTTAAGAGACCTAGATTCTTGTCTTAGCCCTAAATTCCCAGAACTAAACATCTATGAATCTGTGAACCTAATTCCTATCTCCACCACTTATGAGCTGAGTGACCTTTAGGAAATCACTTTCCTTGTTGAGTCTCCATTCCCTTATATAAGAAATGGGGGTAATAATTTTTCTATTTCCTACCTCATGCATGGAGGTAGCTAGGTGGCTCAATGTATGGATTGCTGGACCTAGAGTCATAAAGATCAAAATTCAAATCCCACCTCAGATGCTTACCAGTTTTGTGACCATTGGCTAGTTGCTTAATGTCTGACTCACCTTCATCATCTGTAAAATGGGGACAATAATAGCATCTACTTCCCAATGATCAAATAATATTTCTAAAGCGCTTTGCAAATCTTAAAGCACTATAGAAATGCTATTATAATTATAATTATTATTAGCAAAACCATCAGCATTATATGTTGTTTGAGGATTGAGTGAGATAATGAGAATAAAACACTTTGGAACTATAAAGGGTTACAGAAATGTTGTTGTTGTTCTTGTTGATATTGATGATGATGATGGTGGTGGTACAGATTGGACTTAGTCTAGGATTTCATTGGTCTGGGAAACACCCAGATGAGGAAACTCCCTCTACCAATGTAGTTGAGTGCCAGCTCTGCAAAGTATGGAGTTAGTCATTTTCCTAGAGAACTAAGAGGTCAGGTGACTTGCCCCAGGTCAGTATGCACCAAAAGCCTGACCTGAACCCAGCTTTTCCTTGCTTTGAATCTGGCTCTCCATCCACTACTTCATACTCTCTCTTAATAACAATAACAATAAGAATAACATTATTACTATTATCATATAGAAATAATAATATTATTATTATTACTATTATCATATAGAAATGCACACCAAAAGCCTTTAGTAGCGGCCCCAGTGAGAGCTTTCCAAATGTAGAGAGATCCACCCAGAAGGGAGCCAAGTCATGTGGCAATGGGAGGAGAGGCTGACTTTCCCCAGCATGCTATCCCTGAAGCCCCTGCAGCTCTCACATCCTAAAATGTTACAATCCTCTCATTTTCTTCACCTTGGCCCTTTGTGTCTCTGGGACAAAATCAGATGAGAACAGGATTATCTGGTAGTTGTAGTTCTTAATTGTCTTTCTTTGATGGGCAGAGAGAGCCTAAATATGTCCAGTAAAGAAGGTGTAAATCTGGCAGTGACATGAAATCAATGGATTGGAGCTGCCAGAGTTGGTCAGTAGCCAGGACAGTGAGACCCTGCCAGGGAACATGAAAAGCAATGACTTTTGAGAGTTTCTACCTCAATCTTTAGTAGAGATAACAAGGACAGGCTGAGAAAGGTCTTTTAAGTGGCCAGCTGCTGTGTTCAGCAGAGACCAAACCAAGTCATTCTACACACATACTACCAGCATTGGGGAAGGGAGGGGGTGGGAGACGTGAAGGTCTGGAATTATTTGCCAGGATATTGGGGTGCTCTTCCAGTGGCCCTGGTACATCACGCTGGATTTGTATTAAAGGGATTGAGCTTCAGTTGATTTCTGACATCTAGTTTTGAGACTGTGCTAAGCAGACGATGACCCTGGGAGGCCCATGAGACAATTAGATGGGGATTTATTGGAAAAAAAAATAAATCTATGTTTGCAGAGGTAGAGCTGAATCATTGGGACCTATTATCGTGGAATGTCAGAGCTGGGAGGGAACCTACAAAGTAGAAATTTAGAATTATAAGGGGCTTTAGGTAACCTTTAATCCAATCCAATCATTTTATTGATGAAGATGCTGAGCCTAGGAAGGATGAGTGATTCACTCAAAGTTACACACATTGTTAGTACCAGAGGTGGATTCAAATGCAGGTCCTTTGACTCCAAGTTCAACGTGATTGAACTTCATAGATTTGTTCTACTTGGTATGTTCTCTTGGGGCAATGAGAAGAAGTTACAAAGAGAGGAATTCAGACTTGATGTCAGGAAAGCTTTCTAGCAATGCCAACTGTCTCCAAATGGATGGCCATCTAAAGAGGCGGTGGATCTCCCTCATCGGACATCTTCAACAAGAGGCTACATGAGCCCCATTGCACATGTCATAAAGGAGATTGTTTTTGGGAAATAGTTTAAGCTCACTTCTATGATTCTGTGATTCCCATCACATGGAAGGAGGTAAGCAAAGGCCCAGAGGGTTTTTTATAACTTCCCTGAGCTATGTTCTAGAGACTCAGGGCCTCTCTACTTTGATATTCCAGTAAACCAGCAGTTGTGATAACTCCTCCTCCACATTGTCCAGGAACAGATATATTTTGCTTCTAGACAAAAACCACCTTATTTTCTTTTTCTTCTTTCAAGTTTGTTCTTTTTCTAAGATGTGCAATATTTCAATGCCTCCTATTTCTTCTTTTCAATTACAAGTAACCCATATCACATTCTCATAAACAATTCACAATAGACTCATCTCCATACAGCCCAGCTGGGATCCCTTAGTGGTGGGGGCGGGGGGGGGGTGGAAGTGGGGTGGGCTCTGGGCCGAAGAGAGATAGGTCATTCTGAAGCTTCGTACACTTCAGGAATTTAAGAAATACTTGCTTTTGAAGGAAGAGAGGAGGTACCAGGAAGTGGGGTCCAGGGCAAGGATAAATGTGATCTATTCTGAAATTTGTCTAAGGAACTGTTCTATCTTTCACAACTGCCCTTAGATGCCGATCAAGTTGCAGAATATAAGCTGTATTGATTCTGAGTAATTCATTTCACTCCTGAGTTTCAGTTTCCTCATCTGTAAAATGGGAATAATTTCTATGGTATCAACCTTAAGTTAGTGAGATCTCTCTCTATATAAAGTGCTTTGAAAACTTTAAAGTACTATATGATTGTTGTTATTTTTATTGGGATTATAAGATCAAAGATCTAGAAAGGGCTTCAGAAGCCATCTAATCCAACCACCTCTTTTTTATAGATGGGAAAACTGAGGCCCAAAGAATTTAACTTCAACCATGCAGCAATTTGTTATCATAGCATTTCAGAGTGGAATGGAATTCAAAGTTAGGGTTCAGGTGGAAAGATTGTAGATTCTAAGAATTGGCTTGGTTGGGAACAGGTAATTGGTGCCAGGTGTAGGAGGGGGCATCCCTAAACAGATCCAGATATTTGGAAAAAGTCTTGGGGTCCTCTAGTGATATCAAGCTTAGATGAAGCTTGGGTAGGGGGAATTTCTTTATCACAACCACAAACTGATGGGAGAGTCTAACATTAACTAAGGCAGCAGGAGAATGACTCAACGCCCCTGTAAGAGGTCAAGAATTCATTCCATCAAAAGCTGTTGCCCTTATCCATCTGACATGGAGTTAACAGTGGGAAAGTAGAAGAATGCTTCTATGGTGATTAGGACCACTTAGCCCAAGGGACTCCATATTGGAGCCCTAGCATTATAATACAACATCAAACTATAATCAAGCAAAAACATCAAAAAAATCAAGTTTTTGATGATCGGTCCCTCCGTCCAGTGGAATAGATGCTCCTTGAGGGCCTGGATTGTTTGCTTTTTGTCTTTTCATTCAAACTCAAGTCATGTGACTCCGCTTTAGTGCTCTTTACATCATAGAATATGTTAGAGTCTGACTATGGAGACTGGCCCATAGCAGGTGCAGCATAAAGGCTTGTGGAATAACTGACTGAACCT
>NW_020949602.1:3636858-3677204 GCF_900497805.2 Vombatus ursinus
TCTCTTTTGATGTAGCCATTTGCTTGGTTGTACCATCAGCTCCTATTGAACTTACATAGGCCATTTTCCAATAGCCACGTCCCCAATACTGGCAGGATTGTTGATTTTCTTCCTGATATTTTTGAGTAAAGTACTCTGAAAGCTGTGAAACCCTCCAAAAGTGTGAGTGAGTGAGACCTCTTGATATTTTCCAGAAGGCGAGAGACTAACTAACATGACCTTCTGTTCCCTTGGATTGACAATAATTTTTAGAGGCAGGGGAACCAGTTTTGTACTTGTAGAGATTTGCCTCCAGGGAAAATGTCACTGTGATGGTCTGCCTAAAACTGTGTGCCTCATCTTGGCACCTCTCCAAAAGAGAAGGGGAAAAAAAGGAAATTACTAAAAAGGAATGGAGCTAAGAAACTAATAAGGAGGGAGGGAAAGAATGAAGGAGAGGGAGAAAAGAAAGAAAGAAACAAAGAATAAGAGAGAGAAAGAGAGATAGGAAGGAAGGAAAAAATGGAAAGAAAGAAAGAGAGAAAGAAGGAAAAAGGAAAGCAAGAAAGAAAGAAAGGAAGGAAAGAAAGAGGGAAGGAAAGAATACGGACTATAGATGTATAAAAAAGGCACATCATTTTCTCTTTAGAAGACTGACACTTTGATCAGGTAGGAATAGACCAAATGTATCATGACTTAGGAATTATCAGAAAGGAGATTCAGCCGGTCAACAAACATCTAATTGTTAAACTTACTCTGTAGCAGACACTGTGCTAAGTCCTTGGGAGGGGAATTGTGATTTCATTGGTATAAGTAATGCCCTTTGTCAGTGCAAGTTAACCCTTTCTCTGTAACTTAGTGTCTTAGAGAGTTACTTAACACTTAGAGTGTAAGTGACTTGTCCAAGATCATATAGCCCATGTTGTCAGAGTCTGGACTTGGCCTTAATTCTTCCTGACTCAAAGGCTGGTTCTCTGTTCTCCATTCCAAAGACAAAAGTGAGAGGTTCTTTGCCCTCAAGGATCTTGTGGCCTAATGAGGAGACAATGGTATATGTTTTAGTATATACAAGGTAGACTCAAGTTGATGGCAGGGAGGAGTGGAGAGGTCAGTACTGGCATTGGAAGCTGGGGTGTCAGAAAAGGATTCACTGAGAAAATAGAATGGGAACTGAATCTTGAAGGAAACTTGGGATTTTAAGAGCCTGGAAGAGGTGGGGGTTCATTTGAGAAATGGGGGCAGCCAGTGGCCAGCCATGGAGATGGGGATCAAGTGAGGCCAGTTAGGCTACTCTACAGAGTGAGGAGGGGAGTGCAACAAGACCAGAAGAGTAAGTAGGGGCCAGGTAGTGAAGGGCTTTGAATGACATTTGGAAGAGTTTATATTTTATCCTAAAGAATATCCTAACATAGCAAGCCAGTAGGGCTTGTCAAGTTGGGGAGTGGCAGGGATGCCATATTGTCAAATTGTTTGCTCTCATTTACTACCATGAATGAGTGACATTTAGTGACATGAAACCCGTCCTCAGGGACAGGGATTGTTTAGTCCCCATGTCACTGGGAATGTATTGTACGACCTTGGGCAGTCACTTTACTTCCTTATGACTCAGTTTCTTCATTTATAAAATAAGAAGGTCAGACAAGATGATATGTCAGGTCCTTTACAGCTCTATCAGTCTAAACTCTGACATTGAACATCAATTTAACGAGCATTTATTAAGCACCTACTATATAAGAAGTACTGGGATATAAAGAAAGGCAAAAATACAGTCTCTGCTCTCATGGAACTCCAAATCTAATGGGAGAAAACATGCAAAAAACCAGCATTAAGAAACACCCTACACTTGAGGTGAAGACAAAGGACAGAGAAGATAAAGTCCAAGGAAGGAATAAATAGTTAAACCTATTGCCTCAGGTGAGGCAACATGGTGTAGTGAATTGAGAACTGGACCTGAAATCTTTAAGAGCTGGGCTGAAATCTTGCCTCAGGTACTTAATAGTTTTGTGACCTGGAGCACATTCCTTAACCTTTGTGTATCTTAGTTTCCCCATTTGTAAAATAAGAGGATTGGACTTGTCCTCCATAGTCCCTTCAAGCTCAAAAGGCACTAAAATAAGGCCTCTTCTAGAAGACACTTAGCTGAGACCCGAAAAAAGTTAGGGATGTTCGGAAGCAGAGACAAGGAAAGACACCATGCCAGTCACGGGGGGCAACCAGCAAAAATGCTGTGAGGCCAGAGGTGGAGTGACCTGTTTGAGGGAGAGCAAGGAGACCAGCCTTACAGAATAGTCAAATGGGCCTCCTGGATTTGCAGAGAGAAGATTCCATAGGGTTGGAAGAGCAGAGAAGTCGAGAGAACAGGGATGTAGGGGCCCATGGATTCACATTGTGCAGGGAAAGTGAGGCCAGGAGAGATGGGAAGCTCAAAATTTCATCAAGGATGAAATTCTGAAAATGAAACAAAGAGAAACAATAACAATGAGAGGAAAGGGAAGTCATCTAAAGAGATTGATGTGAGTGGCTAGGCAACTTGTCAAGAAAACACTGCTTTTAAAAAGATAAATCCAGAAGATTGAAGCAAGGACAGGTAATAGAGGATCGATACAGAAGCATGGCATAGTCCTAGAAGAAAAATGGCTGGAGCCCTGAGTTCTTGAAGGAGCCAGGAAAGCAAAGGAGAATAACAACAATGATGACGAAAAGAGGATTTAAAAATCTATATCGGGGAAAAGAGGGGAATAAAAAAGGGGGTGAGAGGGATGCTTTCAATGGATCAAATGATTCTGGCTGAGGATGAAGGGAAACCATGGCTGCTCAGCTCCGATTTTGTGTCTGTTTTCTCTGCCGAGAAGAATGATCTTTGGATTGGTAAGGACAGAACCAAAATGGCTAATTGGGAGTTGAAACTCATGATTCAAAAGCCAGTAGTCAGAGATCCCTGAGCTTCCTTAGGAGAATTCAGACCTCCAGACGCAGATGAATTGTACCGTATGGGACTGAAGGAGCTGGCTGGTGCGGCGGCTGAGTTTTGGCCAATGATATTTGGGAGGTCACGTAGAATAAGAGAATGCAGAAAGGTGAACATTGTCCCACTGTCCAAAAAAGGGATCCTAAGGTTCTAGAGTTAGAGCTGAAAGGGAACCCAGTGGCTATTTAGTTCAGCTCTTTCATTTAACATAGAAGGATACTGAGGCCTCACGATGAGAAGTGACCTATCTGAGGTTAAGCTGGAGGGACACATCAGTGGGGGATTTTTACCCAAGTCCCTTGACTCTAGAACCAGTACATGTTCTCCCTATACTATAGCATAGACTAGTCTGTAAACTACAGGTCGTAGAACGTGGGCTCCTTGGAAACAGGGGCTGTCTTGCTTTTCTGTTGGTATCCCCAGCACTTGGCACAGTGCTCCACACACAGTAAGGACTTAAGAAGTGCTTCATTCATTCATTCATTCATTCAGTGATCTTGGCTTTAATTCTTGGCAAAATTCTAGAAATTCTGTCACTGAAGTGATGGTTAGTGAACATTTAGAATAGAAAGCCATGAAAACAAAAAGTCAACCATGGATTCAATACAAAACACAGCATCCCATATTTATTGACTTTTTAGACAAGGTTAGTAGGCGTGTTTATCTTTGTATAGGAGAAAGCTTTGAATGCAGCATTTGATAAAGTCTCACATGCATTTCTTTTGAAAAAGATGAAGAAATGTGGTGTAGACAGTTAAGGTTGGCAAAGTGCTTTACAAGTATTGTCTTATTTTATCCTCCTAAAATCCTGTAGGTAGGTGCCATTATTATCCCCATTTTACAGTTGAGGAAACTGAAGGTAGTTGAAGTGACTTGTTTAGGGTCACACAGCTAGTGTCTAAGGCAGAATTTGAACTAAAGTCTTCTTGACTACAAATCCAGCACTCTATTCACTGCACCATCTAGCTGCCTTTAAATTCAATTACTATGATGAATTATGGTTCATTGAATCACAGAATTTCAGAGATGTGAGGGAATTGAGGACTCATTTCATAGATCATAAATCTACAGTTGCAAGGGGAATCAGAAGTTATCTGGTCCAAAGTTTTCATTTTACAGATGAAGAAACTGATGTTAAGGGAGAAGTGACTTCCTCAAGGCTACACTGGTAACTTTAGAAGAACTTGGATTTGAACTCGGGTCCCATGGCTTCAAATTCAGTGTTAGATGCTTCTGCAGCCCAAGGCTGAGTAATTTTGTCTGACACATGACTGGTCAAGAATTTCCTCACACACAGTCTATTATAATTTCTTTTTAAATTTTGTATTGATGTGCTTTGTTTCACAGCATCTACAATTCCCAATTTATCCTTTCCCCTTCCCCTGGCCCCTCTGAGAAAACCATCCCTCTATAACAAAGTATTTATAAAGAGGGAAAAAAAGAACAGTTTAGCAAAACTAACCATCATATTATGTGTTCTCTCCCCTAAATAGAGCATGAGCTCCTTGAGGGCAAGGCTGTTTTGTTTTTTTCCATTCGTATCTCCAGGGGGTAGCAAGGACTTGTGTTTGGAATATTTGTTGTTGTTCAGTCTTTTTTTCAGTCATGTCTGACTCTTCGTGATCCCATTTGGGGTTTCCTTAACAAAGATATTGGAGTGGTTGGCCATTGCCTTCTCCAGTTTATTTGACAGATGAGGAAACTGAGGCAAACAGGGTTAACTTACTTGCCTAGGGTCACACAGTTAATGTCTGAGGCCAGATTTGAACTCAGGTAGATGATTCTTCCTGACTTCAGGCCCATCTCTACCTAGCTATTTAGGTGAATTACAATCTATTGATATTTACCATATTAGAAATTTAAATGTTTTAGTATTGATAGAAAAATAGTTTTGGCTTCATGTACTCCTTGAAAGGGCCTCAGGAACTCCTAGGATTTCCCAGACCACACATTGAGAACTACTGAGCTAGTCCAATCTGTACTTAAGTGGTGGTTCCTTTTCTAAAAAAACAAAAACAAAAATAAAAACCAAACAAACCTAGAAATAGTCATCCAGCCTCTGCTTGAAGAGCTCCAAGGAAAGGCACCCTGTCATCTGATGAAGTGGTCCCCTCCACTCTGGGGCAGCTCTAATGGTTGGGAGGTTTTTCCTGACATTAAATTGAAATTTACTTCCTTGTAACTTCTCCCAGATTGCTCCTGGTTCTGTCCCCTCTTGCTCTAGGGAAGTGAACTTTGATCCTTAACTCACAGCATGTTAAAGCTGAGAGGCCTTTAGAGATCCTCTAGTCTGGGGAAGTGTGGTACAATGTAAATCACAACAGATTTGGAGTCAAAGAACTCGTGTTCCAAACTCAGCTGTGGAAGTTGGTACTTGTGCCACCTTGGGCAATTCATTAGCTGACCTGGTCTATGCTTCCTTTCTCTGAATAGGATGGCTTTTGGAGGTTTCTTCCAGCTTCTGATCTGGGATACCTATTCTCTTCATCATCCTTGATCCATGACATTGACTTGTCCCCTGGTGCCTCTCACATGTTTGTTAGTTTAATTGTATTTTTCCTTTCCAATAAGACTTGATCTGTGGCCCCTGATCTCTAGGGCCAGTGTTCTCCCTGCATAGAGATTAAAGGGATCCCCGGGAGGGAGCGTGTTTGCACATTTTCCAGCTTGGCAGCCTTTGCACATCTTTTGTGTGGGTTGTTGCTGGCCCCAGCCTATTATTCAAGAAGAGCCTTTCTGCACCCTCTGAATTCCTCTAGCTGTCTTCCATCCCACTGGTGCCCTTCCAAGTGCCTGGGCTGCAGCTGCAGTTCTAGTTTTGAGAGATGGGTTATGAGCCAGCTTGCCATGGCTCCACTCAGAGGGAGCTCAGAATGAATTGATGGGGCAGGGAGGCCAACAGTCTCAGTCTGATGCACTGATATAACCCCTAGAGGAAAACTGGAAGTCAGGCTAGGGAAACAGACAGGAGGGGCAATGAACTTCCGTGGAGGGAGGATTGAGCATGGAATGAGATTTGGTTTAATCTTTCTGGGAAATCTACTCTGCAGGAAGCCCTGCTGCTGGCCACTGGAGTTGCTGGAGTCCCTGGTCCCCCTGCCAGGCAGGCATCAAGGAGAGGTCAAGAAGCTGCAACAACCCAGCCCCCCAGAATGGAGGGCTCTTGTGTCAAGGATCCAGAACCGAGAGACAGGAGTGCTGAGGGCCACAAGGAGGGCCTTTGCTTGACCTCTCATCTGTCCAGAGTGCTGAATGTGGCCACCTCTCTCCACTGTCCCCTACACTTAACTGGCAATAATAATAAATATAATAAACTCAACAAATTTTACAGAGTACTTTGCCTTAAATTTGATGAACTAGGTAGTACAAACATTATTATCATCCCCATTTCATGGGTGAGGAAACTGAAGCAAAGAGGGGCAAAAACCCAAGATTGTATAGCTAGTAAGTGGCAAATATTAGACAGGAACCTGTCTTCAGATGATCCTTATGCCATAATTGCCTAGTCCTCTAGGGTTGTCTCACACCTATCTCAAAGATTAATTACAAGTGCCTACTATGTGCTAGGCACTGTACTATGAGGAGGGATACTAAGATGAAAGTGATCAGTCAGTGCCTTTAAGGATCTTATATTCCACTGAAAGAGGTAAGATACACACATAGAGGGATGTACAGAAAAGACACAAAGTGAATATAAGGTAGACTGCAAGGAGGGCCCAGGACTTGGAGGAATGTCAGGAAAGGCTCAGGTAAGAGGTGGTGCTTGGGCTGAAATACATGCACACATATACATTCACACCAATGTATATATGTGTATATATATATATATTATATATATGTTTATGAGTGGATACATACATGTGCATATACAAATATATGTGTACATATACATATATTTCTATTTCTCCTATGTTTATGTCTATATCTCTGTACCTATGGATGCATGTATGTATATATATGTTATATATATATTATATGTATGTGTGTGTGTGTGTATGTATGTAGATCTATTTCCTATCGATATTCCCAGACTTTCTGAAATCTATCTATGGATCCCAGCTTAAGAATTCAGATAGGTAGATGAGATCCAAATCATGAAGATCCCTTGGTTTTAAATGCCCAACAGAGAACTTAATATTTAATCCTGGTGGCAACTGAGAGCCAATGAAGTTTCTAGAGCAGGGGATGGGGGAAAGTGCAAAATAGGTTGACTATACTAGTGAAAAATATACTAGTTGACTATACTTGTAAAAAAAGAAAAGTTAGTTATGAAAGAGAGGTATTGAAATAAGATGCCTCAAGATTATAATTGTAATGTCAGTCTTTCTTGACAGTTACAAATTGAAAGAGAGAATGGATAATGACCATTTATGGCATGATCAGGAGCAATGGGTACATAAAGCTACTGTAAAACTTCCATTATCAAATGAGATCATATTGTAAAGTGCTTAGCACAGTGCCTGGCACATAAAAGGTGCTTAATACATTCTTGTTTCCTTTCCTAAATTCATTCAAAAGACATTTGTTATCTCCTTTAAGGTACTATGCTGGGTATATGAGTATGTTGAGGGTATGAGAAAAGGCTGCAGGGTGGGAAGATCTAGAATTTAGATGAGATAGAGTCCCTGGCCTCAAGGAACCACATTCTCCAAGATCACTTGCCAGTTGTGAAACATGGGCTTTGTAATGACTATACTATATGTTGGAACTCTCCTTCTTCGCAGTGGAGCAGGACAATGGAGTTACACAACAACCAGCCAATTAGAAGTATTCCTGAGGCGCGGAGCTGCTTGATGTACCAGTGATCCTTTTGTGAATGAAGTCTCGCAGAATATGGAGATGCCTGTAGCTGCCAGAAACCACAGAACCAGCCTTGAGCAGCTCAAGGGCAACCTTGAGCGGCAGCTGCAGATTTGAGATCTTGCTTGGGACTTTCTAAACATCCTGCTCCCTGGCTGATTGTGCCTACAGATGTCTTCTCCTCTAACTTTCCCTCCCCCTCCTGAAATCCTGGAGCCAGCTTATGCTGGTGAGCACCCCTTCTTGGTCTCCTTTGCTGGATTCTCTTCCAGATCACACCCTCCATCCACAGGTATCCCTCAGGGTTCAGTCCTCCCACTTCCATACTGCTTCAATTGGTGAATTCATTCACTCTCGTGGATTTAATTACCATAATTATGTTAATGATTCTCAAATCTCCTTATCCTTCCCCAACCTCTCTGCTGGCCTTCAATCTCAAATCTTCAACTATCTTTCAGATATCTCAAACTAGATATTTGGTAGACATCTTAAACTCAACATGTCCAATAATGAACTCATTATCTTTCTCCTCAGACTTCCCTATTATTATTCCCCATTTCTAAGCTTCCCTGTTTCTGTGGAGGGCATCACCATCCTGCCATGCCATCAGACTTGAAACCTAGGCATCATCCTGGACTCCCTACTCTCTACTCTCCTCCCCAATATCCAGCTGTTGTCAAGGCCTATAGATTTCACCTCTGTGGCATCTCTCAAATATGCCTCCTTCTCTCCTCCAACATGGCTTCCACCCTGGCACAGACTCTCATCACCTCACATCTGGAGTATTGCAATAGCCTGCTTGGGGTAGTGGCGGTGGTCTGCCTGCCTCTTGCCTCTTGCCACTCCAATCCATCTTTCATTCAGTCACTAAAGTGATTTTCCTAAAGCACAGGTGTCATCATGTCACCCCTCCCCTCCAATAAACTCCAATGGCTCCCTATCACCTTCAAGATCAAAGACAGAATCCTCTGTTTGGCATTCAAAGCTCTACATAACCTAGTCCACTCCTACCTTTTCACTCTTCTTACACCTTACTCCCAACAAGTAATCTTTGATCCACTGACATTAGCCTCCTGGCTGTTCCATAAATAAGACACTCCATCTCTTGGCTCTGGGCATTTTCTTTGGCTGTCTCCTATATCTGGAGTGCTGTCCCTTCTCATCTCTGCCTACTGACTTCCCGGGCTTCTTTTAGGTTCCAATGAAAATTTCACCCTCTGCAGGAAGCCTTTCCCAGATCCTCTTATTTCTAGTGCCTTCCCTCCCTTAATTATCTCCTATTTTTCATATATGTATATATGTACACATATATATACACAATATATATACATGCATACATATATATATATATATACACACAGAGACAGAGACAGAGACAGAGGGACAAAAAGAGGGAGAGAGACAGAGAGAGACAAAGAAAGAGACAGAGAGAAATAGAGACAGAGACAAAGAGGGAGTCATATACACACACAGAAATAAAGATAGATAGATAGATAGATAGATAGATAGAGAGAGAGAGAGAGAGAGAGAGAGAGAGAGAGAGAGAGAGAGAGATTGTATATATTTGTTTGTTTTCTCCACTACTAGATTTGCGAGCTTCTCAAGGTCAGGGACTGACTGCCTTTTACCTCTTTGTATCTTCAGTGCTTAGCACAGTATCCCATACTAGATACTTTTAAAATGTTTATTGACTGACTGCATGGAAACATAGGGAAGTCCATTAATACACCCTTTCCAGAACAATGGTAGTGTTTATTTCATTAGAGTTCTCAGAAGGAGTTTTCTCAGTCTAGGAATTTTCTATACCAACAACATCATATGTCCTGCCCTCGCTCATCGCATGAAGTGGAAAGATAGAGGAGAGGGGGGAGGTGGAAAGAATACGCACAAAGAATCAAGGCCCCAGCTGATTCAGTCACAGAGCGTTCCAGTTAATAAATGTTTGTTGAATGATGGATCCATTCATTGATCAGTAGAGGAAACAAGAAATGCCTACAGCTGAGTACAGTAGAGATAGGAGTACATAAGAGACCAAAGCCTCTGAAAGTAGAGGAGGGAAACAGAGCTTTCATTTTGGGATCAGGATAAAAAAAAGCTTTGTGAAAGACGAAGCATTTGTGTTGGACCTTCAAAAATAGAGCATTAGTACACGAAGACAGAGGCTTCAGGCTTGGTGATGGGAAGGATATTCCAGGGATGAGGAAAAACTTCTTTCCAAGTAATTATAACTGAAAGTCCCAGATTAAGGAGGGAAATGAATGAATGAATGAAAAAGCATTTATCAAGTACTTACTCTGTTCCAGGTATTTTACTAAATGCTGGGAACTGAAATACAAAAAAAAAAAAGCAAGACAAGGAGCAGCGGGTGGGGGGAGGTAGAGGCAAATTGAAGGTCTTCTCTGTAATAGTGAATTCTTAACAATGACTTGTGACTCCAGTCTGAATCTGTGTTTCCACTGACTCACAGCCTTGTAACTCAGCAGATTCATTGGCTAATAAATCATCATGGTCATCTGTTTGTAGAGCACTTGAAAGTTTACAATGTACTTTCCCCTTTGTCTCTGCATCCCTGGTGCTTAGCATATACAGAGTTTGAGACTGAACCTGGGACTTCTTTGGTATAGGGAAGCTCCTGGTGAAGACACTTTCTCTACTAAGGTAGGTCAGTGCTTTCTCTGAAACTTATTAATAGTAGCTAGCATTTATAAAGTGTTCTAAGTTTAACAGAGCCCTTTGCATATGTTATCTCATTTGATCCTCCCAACAACCTTGGGGCAATCAGTTGCCCTCATTGTCCTTATTAGTCTCATTTTACAAATGAGGAAACTGAGGCTGAGAGAGGTTAAATGACTTGCCCAGCTTGTGTGAGGCAGGATTCAAACTCAGGTGTTCCTGAGTCTAAGTTCAGAATATTATCTACTATGCCACCTTAAAGGCTTAAAGTCTTAGAGTTGCTTAGAGCACTTAGAAGTTATTGACTTACCCTGGGTCACACAGAATGGATCAGAGGCAGTATTTGAACCCAGATCTTCCTGACTCCAGTTCTCTTTCATCAAGGAGAGAGAACTTGCCACGTAGAAGGTATTTTATAAATGCTTACTGTGTGAATGAACATATGAAAAGGAAGTTGTATAGTTGTCATTACTCTCATTTTACAGAAGAGGAAACAGCCCCAGAAAGGGAAAGTGATTTGTGCCAAGTTGCACAGCTCATCTGTGGCAGTCCTGGTTCTCCCAATGCTCACAGGACTTTGGAGAGCAATTTTCTTATGGCATGCATTACTTGGGGACAGAAGATAGTCCAGACTCAAGCCTGGTTCAGGGTGGGGTTAGCATGCCATATCCCAGCCTTCCAAGGACATTTATTGGGGGTGGAGGAAGGAGAAATGGTGAGAAGAGATGACTCTGGAAACATCCTCTGGCCAGGAAGCTGCTACTCTAGGCTTTTCCTGCTTCATCAGAGGGGAAGGGGGCTCCAAGGGCTGATGAGCTAACAAGGTCTCTTGGAGATTATGAGCAATTATACCTGTCAGGGCTTAGAGAAAGAAACTCTAATAAGCTCAGTTGCGAATCCTCTATCTAGGTTAGTTTTTTCCCCCTCATCATCTCTACCCCACCTTCCCCAGATGAGATAAGGGAAAATATGTTTCTTCTCTATATTAACAGCTTATAATGTGAGATAAAAGCTTCCACCATCACCTGCTTTTAATGAATGGAACCTCCTGTCTCCCCACATCATGTCTGTTTGACAGATCTATTTATCCATTCCACTCTTTCAGAGATAGCTGCTCAGGAATTTTATCATTCCCCTCCCCCTTCTTCCTTCTCTGCACAGGCACTAGGCATGATGAATGCATCAGGCTTGGGGAAAAAGGAACTGGAATGAGATCACTGGGGGATATGAGCAAACTTGCTTATTCACAAAGGGGCCTGGCTCCAAGAAGGGGTCAGGAGGAGTCCTGTAAGGAGGACACAAAGGCTGGATGATGGATGACAGAACACATGGGGCTGCAAGGTGTAGACAGAAGATAACTGGCAAACAGAGCAGCTGATAATGGGCCCACGAGAGCCTGAGAGGTGTTTCTGACACAGGTGAATGTCAGACACTCCACCTGACTCCTTTTGACCATCGTCCAAGAGTTCCCAACAGCCCTTGCTCCCAGAGTGATACTTGCTTTTTTGGGGGGGGGCTAGAGGGGAGAGAGATGACATTATATGTTATATGTGCTTGGGAGCAGGAAAACAGATCATAGGAATGAAAGCAGGAAGAAACCTTAGAACATATGTTAGAACATTGAATGTAGACTGTTAAAGCTGAAATAAGGGGTCTTAGAAAAGAGAATATTGCCTTTGGAGGGCCCTTAGAACACAAAATATCAGAGCTGGGAGGGACCTTAGAACAGAGAATGTCAGAGCTGGGAGGGGAGCTTAGAACAGGAAATGTCAGAGCTAGGACCTTAGAACAGATAACAGAGAATGTTGGAGCTGGGAGGCACCTCAGAACAGGCCATATTAGAGCTAGGAGGAGCCTTAGAACATTCAATGTTACACCTGGTAGAAAATTTAGAACACAGACTATTAGAATATGAAACGTAAGACATTAGATGCAGAAGATCTTTTAACAATCCAATATCCTTGCTTTGCATGTAACATGTGTCTACCATTGCCCCTCTTCCCCATTTCCTCCCAAGCCTGGGTCCTATGCTGCTCCAGGAAAATCTCACCGACTCATGATCTAGTTGTTGTCTGGAGTTCTCTTAACTCTGATGGTAGTTTCTCGTTTCTATCCAAGCATTCCAAGTCCTGAATCGGGAAAGGCAGCAGTGATTTTATACTGCAGAAAATGCAAAGCACACAAAGGAATCCCGGGTGCCTCTACATGGACAGCTAATTTGGGGCAAGGGTGGTAGATGACATTGGCAGCTAGGGGGAATCGGGAAATTCCCCATGCACTAGGTGATAGTTGGGTTGAGCTTGCAAAGCATACAGCTCGTACAAAGGGATATAGATTGTCATATGTGAGCGATAGCTAAAGGACCAGTTGGCTGCACAGTAAAGTTCATGAAGGGGTGTAACATGTAATGAGGCTGGGAAAGCAAGTTGTGAAGGCCTTTAGATGTCAAACAGAAGAGTGTATACTAGTGAGCCAAAGGAGTGCCCAGGTCAGACCTGCTCTTTTGGAAAATCACATCGGCGGCTAAGTAGAAGTTGAATTGGAGATGGTGGAGATTAGAGGCAGGGATACCAATTACAAAGCTGCTGCGATAATGCAGAGGAAAGGGAACCAGGGTTTGAATGCAGGATTTTGAACACCTCTTCATTGCAGATTTGATTTGTGATTGCGAGATAGGTAGAGTGAGAAAATAGTGCTGGGTTTACAGCCTGAATCCTAGTTCAGATGTTTATTTATTAACTATATGACCTTGGTCAAATCTCTTCCCTTTTCTGAGCCTCAGTTTCCTTATTGATAAAGTGGGAGTAATAATGCTTCTAATACCTACTTCACTAGGTTGCTGAAAGTTCACACTACCTGAGTATGAGTTAGTTAATATCCTTATAATAACCTAGAAACATAGTTAGTGACAGTGTTCTTGTTCTCAATACCTCCATTTTACAGATGAGCAACTGGAGATCCATAGCAGTGAAATTAAAACGACAGAATTAGCAAGAAGGAGAGCTGGAATCTCAACCCAAGTCAGAAAATCAGGGGGCCAAATGCTGAGAGCTGGAAGGGGCCTTGGATGTCATTTATTCCCAGCTTCTCATTTTACAGATGAGACTGAGGCCCATAGTGGGGAAGTGACTTGCTCAAGGTCATAGAGACAGTTTATGTCTTCTGACTGCAAGTCCAGGATTCTCTCTCCCTCCTTCTATCTGCCTCTCTCCATCTCTTCCCCCTCTCTGTATCTTTCTCTCTCTTTTCTCCTTCTCCTCCCTCCCTCCCTCCCTCTCCCTCTCTGTCTGTCCCTGTTTCTATGTCTCTCCTTTCTACACCATCTCTCTCTCTCACTCTCTCTCTCTCTCTCTCTCTCTCTCCCTCCCTTCTTCTCACCCCCTCGCTCTCTGTCTCTGTCTCTGTCTCTCTCTGTCTTTCTCATTCCTCCCTCTCTCTTTTCCTTCCCTCTCTGTTCATCTGTCACTCTCCTTTACCATACTTCCTCTAAAAAGAAAAAAAAAGTTAGCAGGGAACCCCAGGTGGGTAATTATGATTTGACTATGAATCAGGTGATGATGATGATGATGATGTTAGTAATAATGACATTTTTATAGTGCTCTAAAGTTTGCAAAATACTTTACTGCCTCAATTCAACCACATGACGTCTCCTGTGACACATGAAAAAATTGAGACTTAGAGGAGAGAGCTCAACCATGGTCAAGGATCATGGACAAGGATCAGAGTTAGGCTTTTAACTCAGGTTTTCCTAAAGAAAGTGTCCAGAAGATGATTTGCTATGCCATGATGGATTATCCCCATTTCATAGGAGATGCCACATTAAGTTAGACCTCCTATTGTGTCATACTACTATAGCATTAATCAGAACAATTAATTGCTCTTGGCAGTCACCTCTTCAGTGCCCAACTTGAAGATCACCAGATTTGGAGTCTTGCATGGCCTTTGAATCTAATAGCACCCCTTTCATGAGCTCTTTTCAAAATAGCACCCCAGTTCCTGGCCACCATTCCAATCCATGTTGCCTGGACTTCAGCTATCATTCCCATTTCCCACCTCAACTTGCCATGAGAACCTTGGGATAAGAGACTTTCCCTCTTGGAACCACAGTTTCCTTACCTGTAAGATGGAGAAAAAACAACTCTGACCTGTGAAAAGCTGATATATATGCTATATATCTAGGAAGTGGGTACTAGGATCTAAGTGGCTGCATTAGTTAATGTTGTCTCCTAAAACACAGACTATTAGGTGTAGAAGGGATTCAAGGGATATAAAACACATGCTTTATTGCTTTTAGTCTATGGATAATCTACCCCCCTGCCCTGCCCCAAATACTCTGGGATCACACAGACATGATTCTGTGGGACTGATGCCAATAGGGTCAATTTCTACCTTTGATTCATTGCTGCACCTGAAGGTGCTTCAGAAGAAAAAATCTCCTAATATCGTCATGGAATAGCTTGGATCTCAACTCCAAAGGTGGACCTTCAGTGTCTGATAGCATGGCTGGAAAGGCCAAAGGGACCTTCTATCATGTGTCACTCTCAGGGGCCATTCTTTGGACCATAGCTGCTGCCTCTACAACTAGAGCATACCATGGTGATTCTAGTTGTCAGGCATTGCTTTATTGATTTAGCCAAGTCAGGTGAGCTAATCAAGTTCATGATGGGTGAGTGTCACCCAGAGCTTCAAACAGTGAAACTGATAAAATTGATCTTTACTTCTCACCCCCTTCCTTGTTCTCCCTTGCCCTTAATTTATTTTGTCCTTGAATATGTCTAGGTGGGCACATGAATAAACACCAAATTTTCTGATATGGACAATAAAATCCTATAGAAAGTCACAAAAAGAGAGGTCTCTCTGGGTTAAAATAGTTATGAAGAAAAGCACTTTCTCATCGGGTCCTTGAAGTACGAGTAGGATATAGATGAGAGAAAGGAAACATGGGAGAGGGGCAAGAATGCTCTATTTGGAGTCAGGTTGTCCAGCTTCATATCCTGGTTCTTCCATTTAATGCCCATGTGACCCTGGGTAAGTCCCAATCCCTGTTACCTCAGCTATATATTCAAGGGGTTGGATTACATGGTCTCTAAATTCCCTTACAGTCTTTAATCTATGCTCCTGTGATTCTATGAAAGTAACAAAGGAAAGGAAATGTACATTCAATTTAATTAAACATTTATTGAGCTCCTTCTCAATATGCAAAGTTCTGTGCTTCTAGCAATGACAACTGAGGGAGACCCAAAATGGCTATGATGTGATATTTGCCCTTGATGTATGGGTACATGTGTACACTGATAGCCAGAGTGGGTTTCTCTAGCTCATATGAATAAGGATGGGGGGTGGTATTAAATGGTTAAATCAACCCTGTTGACAATACTGGTACAATGTCATACTGTGGAACTTTAACCAGGTAAGAACAAGTCTCAGTTATTCAATCCTGGGCTTTACATCAAGTTGGTAAAAAAAAAAAAAGTCCTTGGATGAACTGGAGTGATGTTCACAGGAAGTAAGGAAACTTGGTCACACCCTCAGTGTTATAAAATATTGATCCTATTTTAGAGTAGAAAGAGCCTAAGAATATGGAAGCAGAGAGGAAACATTCAGACTTGACATAACTGGTAGCTCAGAGTCAATGAACAAAAGGAGAAGTAGAAGGTGATGCTGAGCTAGGGCTGAGGCAGGGGATGTGGTAGTGTGTGTGTGTGTGTGTGCGCGCATGCGTGTGTATGTGTTGCCTCTAGGCCTAAAATGGTGTGGTTATTCTAACAGGGTGTTTATATTACTCAGAGTAAAATAATATTCTCAGTACTTGAAGTCAGGGAAGAGAAACAAAACATTTTGCTGGGGAAACTCCTTGAGTAGGATGAACTCAAGCTAAATCCCCTCCCTACATGATTATGTATCCCTATTTAATCTCCAATCCAAGTCTTCCTGAAGGAATTGGTTCCTCAGTTGGAGTCCCAACTTGTGCGAAGCTAACTCCAGCCGTGTCCTATGGACATGTCAGAGAGACTTTGTGGAGAAGTTGATCCCAATTAAAAAAATTTTGAAACATCAAGATTTTATCTCTGTATAACCTCAGATAAAGCCTATGAAAGCCAAGCAGTCATGTATACACTTCATTTGTCAGGCCACGGGTATGTCTGGAACATAGTTGGGAATAATGAATGTAAAGCCCTCAGACAGATGGTCATCTAGCATGCGTTTGGATTCCAGTTTGATATGTGACCTGGGCAAGCTATTTATCTTCTCCAATCCTCATATTCCACATTTGTGAAATAAGAATTGAATTAAATGCTCTCTATTGTACTTTCCAATTAAAAAAAAAATCTTTTACTCTGTGATCATAACTTCCGAGGGGTGGAGGGAGGGAGTTTATTTTATCACAAAGCAACTAGTTCCATTATTGGGTGACTCTAGTGCTTAGGTGAAGTCTAACTTCCCATAATCTTCACCCTTCAGTTCTAGTTCTTTGGAGCTGTATGGAATAAGCTAAATTCCTCATTCATAGGAAAACCTTTACACATATTTTAAAATTGTAATCAGGTCTATTGTAACTTTTCATCTCCAGGCTAACCACTTCTTTCAACTCATCCTTGTATGACCTATTCTGGAGCCCGTATCTGACATGGACTAAATGTTTAGGATATGTTTTATTTATCTTTCTTTCACTATCATGCTTGTCCTCCTCTGGATACTCTATAGATTATCAGTGTCCTTATTGAAATGGAACATGCCAAATTGAACCCCAGGTGTGGTCTGACTGTGGAGGAATACATTCATCTCATCACCTTTTTTCTTGGACACTAGAATGCTCCTGATGTAGCTCTCAAAATCACAGTCACTTCTTTTTGGCTGAATGTCTCACTCTTGAGCCAACCCCAGACCTTTCTCAGTGAACTGCTATGAAGCTATGCCATTCTATCTCATACTTTTAAAGATGATTGTATGAACCCAAATGTAAAACTTCGCATTTATCCATATTAAATCTCAAGATTAAATTTCATCTTCTTAGATTTAGTTCAATGTCCCAGCCTCTAAAGATCTTTTTGGAAAGTGATAGAAGATAGGATCCCCTCATTTTATAGAAGAGGAATCTGAGGAAAGAAAAGTAAAGTGACTTACAGAGTCAAGATGTAACAATACATCTTTTGACTTCAAATTATTTTGCTGCAACACTGGACAGTCTTGCTTGTGATGAAGCTAAAGGGCTAAGTGACTTGTCCAAGATCGCACATGCAGTAAGTAGCATGGGCCAGGAATTAAAGCCAAGCCTTCTAACTAAATATAATTATTTTTCCTAGTATCCCACATGCTTTTGACCATGCCAAAAGTAAAACACAGACTCATAAAATGCCTTGTCTACAAGTCACATGGCATGCATGGAAATGTCCTGGTATTTCAGGGAATATTTCAAGGACAGAGTATGTGCATTCTCAGACATGAAGCTTTTAGTCACTGAGGTATGTTGCACACCCAGAATTCCAGGCCAGCTGTCAAAGCTGGAGGCTCAGCTATTGGAAGGATCTCATAGACACTTCAAGGTGAGAGGTATTTGCCAACTGTCTTCAAATGAACGTTTTTTCTTATTCTGTTTAATGTCTACATGATGCTTCAGCCTCCTTCTAAACATATTTGTTGTGCAAAAAAGCCACAAGGGAAAGTTCAGACCACAAACACCAATGGCATGGTTATACATATTGACATAGCATTGGTGTCACCTTGGTATACACTGGCTTTTCATAATTCAATTTGCTCCCATTCAAGACCATATTTAATGGGCTAAACAACTCATGTTAAATGCAATAAGTGTGTATACCATTGATGTAAGTTTCATGAGAGAAATGTGACTCTGATTGAGATTTAGACATTTAATTTGGTGTTTTCCTGTTGACGATTTTATGGAAATATTGCATCAGCCCCTCTTCCTGTACAGCAAAGACAGGAATAATCATTCCTGTCCCTGGGGGATCTTTAAAGAAGATAGATTATAACTTGAGAAAATGGTCTGGCCTCTGTATAATGAAAAAGATAATGTCATTGGATTAGCCTGTTGAAATCAAGGCAGAAAGCAATGCAATAATATTTAATTCAACAAGGACACCAAACCTGTCCATGCAATTATTTGTAAGATGAAACAAACAAAAACAACCAATGATCCAGGGGAAGCCAAGCTTCCTGGAGTAGCCCAGGAAGGAATCACATAGGTCATGGTGTCCAGCTAGTCCCTGAAGAAGAATCCTCACTCCTACCTAACTGACAAGCAATCAGCTGTGCTCTGCTTGGAAACCCCTAGAGAGGATGCAGTGGAAAGAGGGTTTGGTCAGAAATCTTGGGGCTAGGTTCACTCCGCCACATCCTACCTGTGTGATATCGGTCACATGATTTCATTTCTCTGGCCTTCATTTCTTCATATTCTACATTTTAGATTTTAGTAAGCCACTATGTCCTATGTCAAAACTAAAACACAGGTTAAGTGACTTATCTATAACACATATAGCATGTGTGGCAATATCCTGATATTGAATATTTTGATATGTGACATGAGGGCATTAGGGTAGATGTCTTCTAAGGGCCTCTTGGGGACTCAGTTTCCTCTTTTGTAACATAAGGTAGATATGCTATAACCCTTTGACCCAAGAGTCAAAGGTGCAGTGGATAGAGCACTGGGTCAGGAGTCAGGAAGACCTGAATTCAAATCCAGCCTCAGACAGTACTAGTTGTGTGACCCTAGGCAAATCACTTAAATTCTGTCTGCCTTAATTTCCTCGACTGTAAAATGGGGATCATTGTGAGGATTAGAGGATAGAATGTTTGTAAAGGGCTTAGCACAGTGCCTGGCACATAATAGGTGCTTAATAAATGCTTATTCCCTTCCCTCTGAGCCTCATCTTCCTCTTATGCATCCTGATGAGGTTATGCTAGATGGCCTCTCAGTCCTTCTCCAGCTCTGAGGTCACAATCTTGTGATATGTGTGACTTCAGGCAAGTCATGTAAATGCTCTAAATCTCAGTTTCTTCATTTCTAACAAGGGGTTGGACTAGTTATGTCAAAGAGCACACTGAATGCCAAATTTATGACACTATTTATGACTCCTGGGGCAGACCATTCCACTTTGAGATAGCTCTAATGGCTAAAAAGATTTTCCTTGTGTCCAGCCAAATTTTGGCCCTAGAAATGTCTCTCCAGCTCGTATCCTCATTGCTGCCAGTTTTGTCCTCTAGAGTCAAGTGAAACAAGTCCAATTTCTCTACCAGGACAACCCTTCTAACACTTGTGAACAGTTTTAAAAGAAGATTTTGAATAATTCATATGACTTCTCAACAGCTGATTGGGAAGTGAAATATCCAGGCAACAAGGTTCTTGTCCTTCTAACAGGATTCCAGGTGGGATGGACTATTGGCATTATGTATATGGCACCGTGGTCATATCAGCAGAATCTAGGAGACCTGAAAACTAACTGAACAGAACCTTGATAAAGGGAGAGAGAGGAAGAAAGAGAGAGAGAGACAGACAGAGACAGAAAGAGAGACAGAGAGAGACAGAGACACAGAGAGACACACAGAGAGACAGAGGCACAGAGAGACAGAGAGACACACAGAGAGACAGAGAGACAGAGACACAGAGAGAGAGAGACAGAGAGAGACAGAGAAGGAGGAGGAGGAGGAGGAGGAGGAGGAGAAGGAGAAGGAGAAGAAGAAGGAGAAGGAGGAGGAGGAGGAGGGAGAGGAGGAAGAGAGAAGAAATAATGAAGAGGAGAGGAAAGGGGACAAAACAGAAACAAAACTTGAAGGGATTTCATTTAAAGGGTGAAATAAACTCAACTTAGAAGACAACTCTTTTTAGGGAGATAATTGAGAAAAACAGGGAATGTCAAACTAAGATCCATGAGAGTTCTGTATGAATCCTCATTCTATTACTAACATGCTGTGAGATCTTTGGTTGGTCACTGTCCTTCTGTCAGTCACATTTAGAAAATGGATATAAAATGAGAGCGTGGGACCTGATGATCCCTTCTGCCTGTGGATTTAATTTTATGAATCTATAGACATACAGTATGATTGGAAATGATAACTTTAATCCTCCTTCTCCTCTTTCTCATCATCATTATCACAATCGCTCACATTTAGATAGAGCTTCTTGGCTTACAGAACACTTGCCATCTGCCATTTGACATCTCATCTGATTGCCATCTTCCCCTACTTCTCCTAGGAAGTAAGTCCTACAGTAATGATTATCCCCATTTTACAGATGAGGGAACTGAGGCTTGAAGTGGTTATATAATTTTCTTCATGGTCCCTGAGAGAACACTGGACCTAGACCCACAGAGGTCAGGGAGGCCTCCTGCCTCTATATCCTTGGACACATTGATTGCCTTCTAGAAGTTTTCTCATCTGTGATGGAGATAATAACGGCCAGTGCCCCCATCTTTCTGAATTACTGTGAGACTCCAATGAGATCATTGATGGAAAGCACTCTGGACACATCAAAGGGCAGGAGAAATGTTGGCCATTGTTATTATTTGGACTTTAAAATCAAAGGGATTTTCAATAATGTTGAGAAAGATTTTGAAATCACATGATGCAGAGGATCATAACTCCAGAGCTAAAAGGTCCCTCAGACACCATCTACACCAGCCCTCTCATTTAATAGATTAGGAAACTGAGGTCAAGGGAGGTGAGTGACTTGGCCAACATCACACAGGTAGGAAACACAAGGTAAAAAGACTGTTGTTAAAACGTATTGTAATACATAGAAATGTGGGTTTATTTTTAATGAACAATGATACCCTCCCTTCTAAAAAAGACAAACCCCCCCCCAAACCCTAATGCTATTGTCTGCACTTGGGCAGGTCTAATCTGCCTATTTGCAGATGGGCCAGGGGAAGCTAGGAAGCCTTTGCGGCCGCACTGCCTCCATCAAAAAAGTGAAGGCCACTAGAGGTAGAGGAGGAGAGTGTGAGAGCGGCTTTTGGGGCTGGGCGGCAACTTCTGCTTCTCTAGCAGCTCCTCCCTTCTCTCTGTCACCCTGGGCATGGTTTGCTGTCCCCTGGCATTGGGTTATTGCACAGCCTTCCTCTCTTTTGCTTTGTATTCTGCCCACCTGGACCAGCAGCTCCAGCTCCTTGCAACATCATCTATGAAGGCAAGGCAGAGACCAAAGCACACTAGGGGTGCTGCTGTAACAGTGTGTATGGATGTATGTGGATGTATATGGATGTGTGTGTGTGTGTGTGTGTGTGACACACACACACACATCCACACACACTAGAAATCTTTCCTCACATCCAGCAAATTGGCAAAAGTGATGAAAGATGGAAATAGTCAATAATGGAAGGGCTATGGGAAGACAGCCATGCTAATACATTGTTGGTGAAGCTGTGAATTAATCCAGATATTCTGGAAAGCAGTTTGGAATTATGTGAAAAATAATTCCTAAACTGTTTAGATTCTTTGGTCCAGAGATCTTACTATTTGGCATACACCCCAAGCAGTCTAAAGACAGAAAGAGGAGTCCCATTTACAAGAAATGTATTCATACTAGCATTGTTTTGTGGCAGCAAAGAAACTGGAAGCAAAGTTGGTGCTTTTTGATTAAAGAACAGTTGAACAAATCATGGTATTATAGGCATCTCAGCAGCATGGTGGCTAGAGGGCAGGACCTGGAGTTGGGAAGACCTGAGTTCAAATCCTGCCTCAAACACTTACTAGTCATGTGACTCTGGACAAGTCACTTAACTTTTCTCCAACCCTATTTCTTCCCCTGTGAAATGGGGATGATTTTAGTACCTGCTTCACAGAGTTGTTGTGAGGATAAATGAGTTAACTTATGGAAAGCACCTTGCATTAAGCCTGCCTAGATAAATGCTTTTTGTTGTTTGATTGTTTAGGTGTGTCTGACTCTTTGTGATCCCATGGATGGGGTTTTCTTGACAAACACTCCAGAGTGGTTTGCCATTTCCTTTTCTGATATGTCCCCATTTTATAGATGATAAATTGAAAATAAGCATTAAGTGACTTGCCTAAGGTCACACAGTTTTTGTCTGAGGCCAGATTTGAACTAAGATCTTCCTGACTCCAGGCCAGTATTCTACCCACTGAGCCACCTAACTGCTAGCTATCATTAACAAAGACATAGAGGATGAATTCAGAAAGACTTAAGAAATCATGCATGAACCCATTGGGAGTGAAAATTTAGAGACTGATATACTCAATGACCACCCTCATATAATGTGAAATAGCACTTAAGCAACCAGAGCTCAAATGAATGCAGTCTCCAGTCTTGACCCAAGAGAAGCAAGAATGACAGAGATCAGTAAGTCCCCTTTTCTTGGTAGAGATGAGGAACTGAGCAAGGCAGACTCATCACCCATGGGCAGCATGTAAGCCATGGTTGGCTTAATTCTGCTTCTTTGTTGTAAGGAAGCATTATACTGTTGGGAAGTGATTTTGTGTGTGAAAAAATAAAGTATCAATGGAGGATTTTTTTAAACAAACAAGAACATGATTAAAATAAGAAATGGATTAAACCTCTTGCTTAACTTCTTTTGGATCAGGGATTCTTTTCCTGTGTCCTGGATCCGTTGGGCAGAATAGTGAAACCTATGGATCCCTTCTCAGATACTTTTTAAAATACATAAAATAAAATGCATAAGATGACAAAGTACACTAACTACAGTGAAATATAGTTTATCAAAATATTGTAGGCTCTGGACAGATGGAATGGTAGTGATTTGTAAGGCTCTCTCTGAGTACTGATGAGTCTTTGATGACTTTAAATCTCCATGAGTCATTTGATCAATGCAGGTGGCCACGCCCTCCCTCCTTTGTCTCATGAACACAGATCTCATTTTCTTGGGGTCCCGGGGCATCAAAACTTAATCCCTTCCCTGCTCTTTGGATGGCTGACATAATCCAGGGCTGGGTCTCTACTCGAATCCTTTCCAATTTAGAAAGGACAACGTAAGCTTGTGAATCACTGACATGGCCTTTGAGATTGCAGGGTCCCTGCCATGCTAACTTAAGGATCAAGAGGAGAACTTTGCTAAGTCTTGGAGTTTGTCAGCACATCCTTTTAGGAACTGCCTGAGTCTCAAACCTCTCATTCAGCCTCTAACCCCAGCTAGGTGTCCAACCATCTATGTTTGAAGACCTGGTCTGACTTGGAATAGGAATCATGCAAAGGGACTTTGCCTTAAAATGCTACAGAACTTTGAAAATGAAAGGGACCCCAGAAGCCAGTGCATCCCTGTGCAAGACTGCCCACTCCAGCATCCAGAGTAAATGTGGTGGAGTTAAGAGGGCTTACAGACACAAAATCAGAGAGAGCAGGATTCAGATTCAGCCCTTGCACGCTTAAAACCTGGGCAAGTCACAAGAAAGGACTCTTGTGCCTTGCACATCGTGGGAGCTTAGTAATTTGTTGAATTGAAGCATTGGATAAACTGGCTTTTTGTGCTGACAGTAGGAAAGAACGTGGGCCTCGGTTTTCTCATCTGTAAAATGAAGGCATTGAGTCTCTAAGGAATGTTACATTTTTAAATCTGTAATCCTATAAAACCGTGACAGTGAATTCATTATGAGGAAGCCTACTTTTTCTCTAAGACAGTTAGTAAAGTGCTTAGAACAGTGCCTGGCATATAGTAAGCACTATATAAATATTTGCTATTATTATTATTATTATTATTTAGAGCATTGGACTTTGAGTGAGAAATATCTAAGTTTAATTCTTGCCACAGACACTTAGCTGTGTGATCCTGATCAAGTCATTTAATAGCTGTCTGCCTCAGTTTCTTCATCTTTAAAATGGGGATAATTATAGCACCTACTTCACAGTGTTGTTGGGAATATCAAAATTAGGTATTCTATGTAAAGTGTTTTATGGAGTATATAAATGTTAGCTATTATTGTTATCATCATTATTCTTTGTCCTAGCAGATCTCTCTGGGTAATGTCAGGTTTACCTTACAAAACCAGCCAACCCAGCACTGTCTTCCCAGGTCTCATGTCTCTGGTCATCCTTTTCCTATCATTGTGCAGATCCCAGCCCAAACCCGACCTAAGTCCCCGTGCCTTCATTGTCCATGGCATCTGGGTTCAGAATGAGGGTATGCTTATCCATGGCCCCAAGGAAAGCACCTGAAATCATGTGAGTTCCCTAGGCTCAGATGAAGTCACTATATTCCCCATGACTGTAGTCAGTGGGCAGCCTGGCTATGCACATCAGGAATTTGTAATCGAACATTAGGAACTTGGATCTCATTCTGTAGTGTCCAATGCTGATGGCACATTGCACGTGCAGGATTTTGCTTTTGTAAGTGAAATGCCGACAGGGGAAAAAAAGACCTTTAAATGTAGGATTGTGGGATGAGAGGGTGAACTTTACAAATGCCATCTTCTCTCTGGTGCCATCACCAGGCTTGGCACACTTGCAACTTCTCCAGGTGACTTGGGGGAAGAGGGAGCCTCTGGGACTGCTTTGGGTTCCTCATAAATATCCCAATCTTCTTTCAGCCTGTGCAGATCTGAAGTTGGCTTTCATCTCCATTACATTGCAGGGGAAAGTTGCTGGGTAGCAAGTCAGAATAACAATACTAGCAAACACTCAAAAGGTATTTTCAAGTTGTCAAAGCACTTTATACAGGCATCAGATTGTAAGGTAGGTGATATTTTTAAAACTCCCCCCCCCATTTTAAAGAGGAGTAAATTGAGGCTGAGAGATGTGACATTACTGGTCTGGGATCACAGATCTAGTAAGTTTTTGAAGCTGGATTTGAACCCAATGTCTATTTAATTTCAGGTTCAACATTCTATGCATGACACCAGCTCGCTGTTCAAACAAAGCCCTGATTTGGAAAGCACCTCAGAGGCTCCCTAGCCCAGTCTGTGCCTAAACAGAAAATTTTTTAACAGTGTCCCTAACAAGAGATCACTCGGCCTTCTCTTGACATTCTACATTAAGGGACTCTCAAGGTAGCCCATTCCATTTCAGAAGAGATTCTAATTGTCAGAAAATTATTGTTTTTGTTTTTTTTTTTACTTTCCTTAAACTAAAATCTAGCTCTCTGTCATTTACTGCCCTTGTTCTGCCCTCTGGGGCCAAGCAGAATTAAGAGAGACCATATAGTACGGTGGAATGAATGCTGGTTTGAGAGGCAGAGTACCTGGGTTCGAATTTCAGTCATGCTGTTAATTAGTTTTGTGATTATGGACAAGCCACTTCACCAAGAGAGGTTCAGTTCCTTGCTAGGATTGCACAGCAATTTTTTTAGTTGGAAATAGACACATAAGCAACATGGAGCTTTTGTCCAATGTTCCCAGATGTCAGGGGCCATGAGGATTCGTGACTCAGGTTTCTTCTTATCATCCAGTTGTTTTTATCATTATGTAGAAGCAGCTCCAGCTAAGAGGAAATGAAGAAAAAAAGCCCAGAATGAGATTACTGACTGCTCTTCTGGAGCAGGCCTGGATTCAAATCCCACTTCAGACATTTCCAAGAAATGAAGGAGAGTTGTCATGTACAGTGGAGCAGAAGGAGAGTGCTGGCCTTGGAGACAGGAGATCCCTTAGTCCCAAAACAGCATCTAACACTTACCATGTGACTCTGGGCAAATCCCTTAATCTGAGGGTGTTTTCTCATCTGTAAAATGGGAATACATCATAAAGAGCTGCAGCAGGTACTTCCCTTGATGTTGTATTGCTCAAATGAGACCATGTACAATGTACTTTGTAATCTTAAATCAATTAACCAACAAACAGTAATTAAGCACCCAATGTATGCCGGACACTATGATGAAATGCTGGGCATGCAAAGACAAAAGTGACATAGTCCCTTGCCTTAAAAATGTCAACATTCTTTGTAACATAAAAGCACTATATAGATGGAAGCTTTTATCATTATCCTGGAGACAATATGCACATATTAACTAACAGGCATTTATTAAGTGCCTACTGTGTGCCAGGCACTGGGATTAAAGAAACAAAAACAAAACAATTCCTGTCTTCAAGGAGCTTGCATTCTCTTTGGAGAGACAACCTGAGTATTAATAAGAATATACATAATACGCAACAAATAAAAACATGGTGGTTTTAAGGGAGAGCCCGTGAGCAGATGGTAGGGGGCTTCGGGTAGAAAACAATGTTTGAATTGAGTCTTGAAAAAACTCTAGATATTCTAAAGCACTAAGAAACAGCTATCATTTATGCATTTCCTTAAAGTTTGCAAATACTTTGCACATACTCATAACCAAACCTCTTACTAGCTTGGTAAGGTTCAAATTGTAAGGATTACTTTTTTTTTTTTTGCTTTTTGGTGAGGCAATCAGGGTTAAGTAACTTGCCCAGGGTCATACAGCTAGTAAGTGTCAAGTGTCTGAGGCCAGATTTGAACTCAGGTCCTCCTGACTCCAAGACCGGAGCTCCATCCACTGTGCCACCTAGCTGCCCCAGGATAATTTTTAAAACACATTTTTATTGAAGTCTTTTTTTTATATCACCATAGTTTCTCCAACATTTCCCCTCCTCTTCCATATAACAAATAGTATTTTTAAAGATAAAAACAGAAAAATAAGATGAAAGATCAGCATGATTGATTAATATATTGAAAAAGTCTGAAAATATGTGCAGTGTATAACACATGAGAGCTGCCATTTCATAAAAAAAATGGGGGGGTGTCTTTTTATATCTCTATTTTTAGTCATTACTTCAGGTTATTATCTATACTGTACAGTTGAGGCAACTCAGATTCAAAATGACTTAATAACTTATCCATTGTCACATAGCAAGTGGCTGAGGAAGGATTTACACACAAGTCTTATTGACTCTAAGTCCAGACTCTATCCATTAAACCATACTGCCTCTCAAGTATATGTATACATATACACACATATACATGTGTAAATATATATGTGTATATACATATGTGTGTGTGTGTGTAAAGTAATGTCATCTATCATTATTCCTCATCATAAAATCCTAAGGATGACAAGAAATGCACTTTGGAAGCTGGGCTTATCAAGACAGAAATCCCAAGAATGACAAACACAGCCCCTTGATACCCAAGCCAACCAAAGTGGATACAGCACTTCCCGATTGTGCAGACATCTTTATTTTGCTTAAGAATAGTCAGAGACTCTGAATCTCAACATTCTAGCCAATGTCAATCCAGTTTGGGGTCTTAAGGTCATTCTCCATCTTCTCCTTCATGGCTTCTCTTATGACACTTCTTTCAAAAGCTTTGTAAGATGCATATTCCTTAAATTCCTAATTTCCTCTCACCTAGGCAAAGAAGAAGGAAGGCGATTGATTTGGTTTGTCATCTGGGGGTGTCACGGAATGAGCTAGCCAATGGACAAGCTGAAATCTATCCTGAGGCGGCCAGTGAAGGCTTGGAAACTGATTAAAGAATTGGGGCAATTTAAGCTAGAGAAAGAAGATTTAGGAGATGAGGTAGCTAACTCCTAGTACCTGAGGAGCATGTGGACAGGTGACCTATGATGGGATTCTTGCCTCATTTTACCATTAAGTACTACCTCCTACATGAATTTTTTCTTGATCTTCCTAAATACAACGGTTCTTCTATCCAAAATCATTTGTTTCTATTCTGTACCTAATTTGTATGACTGTCCATATGTGTACATTCTATCTCCTCTAATCAATGTAAGCTCACTGAGGGGTGGTATGGCTTGATTTTTGTCTATGTATCCCCAATACCTAGCATAGTGTTTGGTACACAGGAAGTGCTTAATAAATGCTTCCTGGTGGGTAAATTGACATAGACCTGCCTGTCTAATTATAAAATGCATCCGGGGCAGCTAGGTGGTATAGTGGATAGAGCTCTGACCCTGGAGTCAGAAGGACCTGAGTTCAAATTTGGCCTCAGACACTAACTAGCTCTGTGACCCTGGACAAGTTACTTAATCCCAATTGCCTCCCCTTCAAAAAATTATAAAATAAATAAAGAAGAAAGTGCCTAAGTGGAAGGACAGTTTCTTTTATGTCTTTGTATTCTTGGCTCTGGATACGGTACCTGACACATAGTAGGTCTTTAATTAATACTTCTTGACTTGATCATGATTGAGTTGGGAGATAAACCCCTACCCCCTTCAATATATGAATGCCCTCTGGCCAGGCACAAATCCTGTTGATAAATGGTTTTGGAGAATTCCTGTGGGACTACAACTGGCATAAAATCTCAGAGTCGGAATGAACCTCAGAGACCAGACAGTCCAACCAATAACTGAATGTGAATCCTTTCTACTATGTCCCCAACAAACATCCCCTTGAAGATTATCATTGATGAGAACTTGCTAACAATCAATACAGCAACAAAGATTTATTAAGCACCTACTATGTTCCAAGCACTTTGCTAAGTGCTGGGGATACAAAGAAAGGGAAAAAGACAGCCCCTACTCTCAAGGACCTTATGTTCTATTGGGGACAAATAACATATTCAGATATAGCTAGACACAGAATCTGCCAAAAACGGAAGATAATTTCATTTGGCAAGGCACTAGTAGCTGGGGAGTATTAGCAAAGGTAGAAGGTGACCCTTGAGCTGAGGTTGGAAATGAAATGGGAATACCAAGAGGAGGATGTTGGAATGCAGCTTAATTGGGATTTGGAACAGCTCTAATTATTAGTAAGTTTTTCTTTATATTAAGCTGAAATCTATCTCTCCTCCTCTTCCCCTTATCCTTCCTGGTTCAGCCCTCTGGGCCCAATTTCTTTTTTTGCATGACAATCCTTTCAATATTCAGTTTCCTTTTAAGGGGAGGGATGAGTTCTTGGACACCAAAGAGTACTCTAAGCCATGGAATGTCAAGGTTTGGGAGCAGGGGCTCAATTAGGTAAAACACTGAAGACTAAGAAAGCCTCAGGTAGTACCTAGGACCCTTGGAAGTCCTCATCTTTTAGACCATTGCCTGTAGGATTTGCAACACTTCTCTCTCATGAGTGGGTAGTATGGAAGAGTGGAAAGTGTGCAATGTTGGAAATGAGAGGACCTGGCATCAAATCCTGGCTCTGATTATTATTATCATTATTATTATTATTTACAGGGATTTGCTTTTCTTTTTTTTCCAGTGGGGGTGAGAGAGAAAATAAATTTTTATTAACATAAATTTTTTAAAAATTAGAACATTTAATAAAAGAAAAGATTACTAACAAGAGTAGTTCACATTTATATAATGATCTTTTTAAAGTTTCCTGTGAGATTGCCTGACAATGACTTCCATGAAGCAAGTAGCACAAGTTTTATTATCTGTATTTTGCAACGAAGGAAACTGAGGCTAAAGGTTAATTAATATAATTAAGAATGAACAAATAGTTCGGAACTCATAGTCTGAAAATGTTTAAGTAGCACAGGTGGAACCCCAAACCAGTTTTTTTAATAACCCTTTTTATTTTTTCACATATGGAAGGTCTAATTTCTCCAATTAATTGTAAAGTACTTGAGGGCAGTGTCCTAAAAAGTCTTAGTGCAGTTTTAAGCTAGTAAAACTTAAGTAGCTTCAATATTAATTAGTTTTTAAAGCTTTGATAGCTTAGAGATATCCTAAGTTTTACTACTTTTATTTTGCTTAGTCATTTCAGTCGTGTTTCACTCTTTGTGACCCCATTTGGGGTTTTCTTGACAATGATACTGGAGTGGTTTGCCATTTCCTGCTCCAGCTCATTTTATAGATGAGGAAACTGAGGTAAACTGGGTGAAATCACCTGCCCAGGGTCACACAGCTAGAAAGTTTCTGAGCCTGGATTTGAATTCAGGAAGGTGAGTTTTCCTGGCTCTAGGCCCAGCACTCTATATGCTATAATGCCATGTAGCTGCCCAGCAGACGCTTAATAAATGTTTATTGACTGCCTGACTGGAGGCTGTGCATTTCTTTATTAAGGCTGTGATCACACCATTTTGCTATCCCATCTAAGTTACGTAAAAAGCTCCAGATCTTTGGTAGAGATCACTGCCTGCCCTCCCCTCTTTGGAAAGGGCCTCATTCAATGCCTCATTGTCTTTGTTACCTGGTTATCTCAATGCATCAGGTGTTCTTGCTACTACACTTAAAAGAGATTAAATTTATTTATTTGTTTATTTGTTTAATACTTGGACAGCTACACAGTGGACAGTAGATACAGCACCAGACCTAGAGTCAGAAAGACCTGAGTCCAAATCTGGCTTCTGATGCCTACTAGCTGCGTGAGCCTGGCTAAATCACTTCACTCTGTTTGACTCAGTTTCCTCACCTGTAAAATGAGCTGGAGAAGAAAATGGCAAAACACTCCAATATCTCTGCCAAGAAAACCCCAAATAGGTCATAAAGAATTGAACATGACTGAAATGATGAAATAACAGTTAAAAGTCTCTTTCAGTTCTAAATTGATAATTCTATGGTGCTAAACTTCTCCTTACTACAAAAGCCCACCTGCTTAACACCAATATTCTCCTAGTGATGCTATGCATCTACAAGTAATGGAATCCTGTGATCTTGAAAACTCCATAATTTGTCATCCAAAAGGCAATGGAGAGACGCATGGTGGGTGTGAGTGGGCGTCACTGTGGTTTCAGTAATGGAATATGAAAAGCACTCATGGCACAGAAACAGAAGACCTGAGTTCAAATCCAGGCCTTGCCAGCTATGGCCAGGAGCCATGGATGAAAGTTGCAGATGAGGCCTCCAGTTGAGGCTTGATGTCAGGGCAAACAACAAAAGACCTCCATAATGATAAGAGCTTTCTCAGACTGAAGTGGGTTGCTTTGGCTATGTGGACTTCTCTTTCCTTGGACATCTTCAAGCAGGGCCTGGAAGACCATTTCTGGAAAGCACTTAGAAGTGCTTGGGGATTCATAATAATACGCATTGCTGAAGAGCGGTGAAGCACTCTGTAAATATTACCTTATTTTATCCTGGGGGCTAGGTCACTCATCAGCGTTGCATTAGGGGAAGGATGTGATCCCAGATCTTATGGAATCCAGCAGCACCACTAAGTCGAACTGGTGATAAATCATTATATGGATACAGATTCATAAGTTCATTTAATGAACATTTATTAAGCAAACATTGTGCATAAAGTCCTCCACTATGTGCTGGGGGCACAAAGATGAAACCAAATTTAATTCAACTCAAATAAATGCCAGTTGAACTCAATTAGATGAAATAACATCATAAGAGGACAGATGGCAGGAGAGCTGGAAGGGAACTCAGAGATTGTTGAGTCCAATCCTTCATTTTCACAGATGAGGAAACTGAGGCACGAAGAGGTTAAATGATTTCATAACATAATAGATCTAGTTTTAAAGGTACCTGAGAGACCATCTGGTCCATTCTCCTCATATTAGAGATGAAGAAGCTGAGGCGCAGAAAGGGTAATTGAATTATGCAACATTACGCAGGCAGTAAATGGCCAAGCTAGGCTTTGGATCCAGGTCCTTTGATCCCAACTTTTTTATCTTGTTACCTTCCCTCCCTCCATCCCTGTTCCTGAGGGGCAAGTACGATAAATGGGAGATGAGGGAAATCCAAATGGAGTCCAAACTAGAACATGTTAAGCATATAGGAGAGATCCAAGGCAGATATTATGAGGGATATCTCAGGAAGGAAGGACTCAGAGAAGTTCAAGAAGAAAAAGGTCACTCATGGAAGCACCCTCCCTTTCTAGAAATGTAATTATTTGTGTGTCTACATGTGTATATATAAATATATATATACAGATATATACATATATAGTTATGCTATAATACATATATGCCATATGTAGTTCATACATGAATACATGCATATATGCCCCCATACACATGAGATATTATTCCAAACATTGTATCTAACTATATATAATTATATGTTATATTTATTTGTTTTCTATATGATTATATATAATCATACTATATAAAATATATAGAATATAGAATATATAACTAGATAGATATGTTACATAAGGCTATATAATATATCTATTTAAATGTATCTATATAAATTAAATATCCATATATAAAATATATGTTGAATATAAAGGAGACAGCTAGGTATCTCAGTGTATACAGCAATGGGCCTGGAGTCAAGAAGACCTAAGTTCAGATCTGGCTTCAGACACTTACTAGCTGTGTGACCCTGAACAAGTCACTTCACCTCTATTTGCCTTAATCCACTGGAGAAGGAAATAGTAAATGACCTCAGTATCTTTGCCAAGAAAACCCTACATGGGTATGGTCCACAGGGTCATGAAGAGTCAAACACACCTGAACAATAAAATTGAGTATAAGCGTAAATTACACATAAATTTATAATTATATATAACATATAGACATATAATTATAATATCTCCATATGTAATTATGAAATATCTGTGATTTCATGAGCATACAGAGTTCCCACACAAAAATTCCATCCCCTGATGCAGACTGCCAGCTCATCTGTAACCTGCCGCCTTGGAGAATTGCTTAGATCACTGAGAGGTTAAAGGATTTGCCCATGGTCACACAACCAATACAGGTCTTAGGTTCAAATGCTCCCTGAGTGCCTTCTAGTAAGACACTTTTCCTCTCCATGGTACAATTGCTTGCCATTAAAATGAGGCGGATGGGTTTGAGGATGTCTGAGGCATCTTACAGCTCCAAAATCCTACAATTATTACATGTGGGGGAAAGGGCTTTAAAAAAAAGCCCAGATAAATGGCTGCTGGAAAAGTAAAATCAGGGCTTTCTCCTAGGCCTCTGCTCCAAGGATCCTTGAAGGCAATGGACCAGAACCTCAAACTTCTTCAAAGGGGTTAGATGCTCACTTTTTCTTGCAAGGATCGCACTGACTCTAGAGTAATCAGCTGGAGACAATGAAGTCTATGGGGCCGGGTGTCCCCATTCAGCTGTGGGTCCATCTGCTTTTGGTAACGTTCACCTTGACTGTCTTTGAGTCTTGGGAAAATTTCCTTTCGCATCTGAATAGGGGCCAAAAGGGACGGAAGTTAGGATCGTGAGATTATGTATCAATCTAGAACTGGAAGGAACCTCTCATTTTACAGATGAACTAACTGAGGCCCATAAAGGTCAGAGGACTTGCCCAAACTTACTTAAGCTCAGCCTCAGAGGGAGAATTTGAACCCAGGTTCTCCGACTTCCGTGCTAGGGCTCTTTCCATCATCCTCCACTGTCTCTTCAAACAACGTAGCAATAGAATCATAATTGCTGATATTTATGCAGACTTAAACTTTGAATTTTCCAAAGTACTTTGAATACATGGTGGTTCATTTGAGAAGCGGCCCTGTGAGGTAGGTGTTACGGTTATTAGCATCTTCATATTATAGACTTGGGCCCAATGGGGATGAGTGACTAGCTCATGGTCACACATCTAATAAGCAAGAAAAGGAGGATTTGAGGCCAGTTTCTGACTCTAATTTCATCCATAATTAAGAGAGGTGTCTTACACATCCCTCAGTAATTATAATCCTCAAAAATTACAGAGGGCCCAGACTTCTCAATTTAATACGGTGATCAAAGGCATACACTAAAGACAGTTGGGTGGGTAGAGACCTAGGACTAGAGTCAGGAAGACCTGAATTCAAATCTAGCCTCAGACACTTACTAGCTGTGTTAGCCTAGGGCAAGCTACTCTGTCTGCTTAGACGTCCTCCTCTGTAAAATGGGGATAATAATAGTGCCCATTTCTTGGGGTTGATGTGAAGATCAAATAAAATAATATTTGCAATGTACTTTGTAAACCTTAAAGTGCTACAGAAAAGCTAGTTATTGTTGTTGTTATTACTGTTATTAATGAACAAGGTCTAGACCTTGAATTAATCAACCAGTAAAGGGCGTTGTTGGTCATTCATTCAATCATGTTCAAGTCATTGTGACTGTGTGGAACATACTGTCCATGCAGTTTTCTTGGCAAAGATACTGAAGTGGCTTGCTATTTCCTTCTCTAGTGGGTTAAGTGACTTGCCCAGGGTCACACAGTAAGTGTCTGAGGCCAGATTTGAACTCTGGTCTTCCTGGCCCATCACTCTATCTACTGAACCACCTAGCAGCCTAGTAGAGGACATTAGACTAGGTTTAAGCAACCCAGTTAATCAATTTGGAAGGATGCATTGGATGAAATAGAATGACGTTATATTGAGGTACCATATGGTGGTATTGTATGGAGGTATTGACTGAAGGAAGTCAGTCACACCTGCGGGTTTCAAATACGGTAGTAAGCCAGTTTGGGTTCCGACATTCCAGTGATGAGCCAGAAGAAAGAAGTTCCAGTTATGCTCCTGGGAAAGATTTCCTTAAGGGGTTGGGAGTGGGGTGGGAGGAAAGGAGTAATAGAGCCTCTGTCCCCATCCCCCTTTACCAAAGGCAGATTTGGGTTTTTCTTAGGTATCCTGGCAATTAGCAGCGTCTACATCAGGAGCTAATGACATACTAGACACACCTAGGAAAGTCAACTTCAAGACTCCATGAGGAACTTGGAGAAAGCTGCTATGTGCAAGGAGAAATATCTAGATGACTCCAGCAAAAGGATTTCCAGGAGCTATGAGTTATCCCTCTGCCTCATGTGCTCTAAGCTTGAACCCACTTACCCTTGAACTCTGTATACGTGAGAGAGGGTAGAACTGTCTTATGTTTTGCATCATCTGTATCATTATAGTACCATACCACATGAGTAAATACCCCTTTCTAAAATCTAATTAGGTCTAACTAGCTAATCGGTGGCAACTGACAATCGGTGGGGAAAGGAAGCATACCAGTGGGGCTTGTGAGCTACAATAGCAGAGGAACCACCCCCAAACTCACCTGGATCATGCCTGGGACCTGGAGTAGCCACCTTTGAGAACCCAGCTTTCCAGGGCTGGTGGCAGGTAGAAGGATTTGTCCAGAACTATGAGCTTCATGTAAAAGAAGGGAATGAACTAGAGCAATAATATCAAGCTCAAATATAAAATGGATCACTGACATGCCATATTGTCTTAGAAAACCACAAATTAACATTATCTATATTGTACTCTATTTTAATTTAGGACCCTGAGTTTGACAATTCTGAACTAAGAGGATGTCTTTGGTGTCTCACAGTTCCACATCCTATGATAGCAACAGAAAGCATCCTACTCATTATACCACACATAGAAATAGAATCCTGGGGTTTCTAAACCTAGAAAAGACTTTTAGAGATCATTAGATCTGTCCCCTGCCAAGAGCAAGCTGAAGCCCAGAGAAGGGAAATGACTTACATAAGGTCACATAGCAATTTAGTGGCAGGAGTGAGGATCAGAAGCATAGCCATGCTGACCTTGATTCCAGTGCTCCTCCTATAATGTACCACCAATGACTCTTTCCAACCCCCCTTCCTTTCCTTTCCTGTTGCCCTGTGAAGTGATATCCATATATTCTATCTCCAATAAACCTAATACAGAATCATCCCACCTGTGCTTTAATCCCTAGAGTGAGGAGACACCTGCCACCTCTCCAGGCAGTCCATTCCACTTAGAGGTAAACTCTAATTGTCAGGGAGTTTATCCAGACATTGAGCTGAAATGTGTCAACTTATATTTTCCATCCTTTCCTTCTTCCATTGCCCACATGACAGCTAAATATTTTAGAACAGTTTCATGACTCTAATTTTGAAGGAACGTACTCAGAGCGGTTCATCTGATAATATGAAAGACATGTAAGTCCTGGAGGCTCTCACCAATTACTCGACTCTGCTCAAGGAGTCCTGGACCCAGAAAGGGCTTTGTGTGTAGGCAGAGTAGGTGGCTGCCTAAACCATATTGTCATCATTCAGTCTTAGGGAGCTAGGGTTCTTTCATGAGATTAGAGCATTCAGTACTGCCACATTGGTGTACTTAATTGAAAAGAGTCATAAACCACTAACCTTGTCAATAAGCAACTCATCTCAACTGTAACCAACCCTCAAAGATAATATCTAGCTATGCCGTAGTTTCAATGTAGGCAATGCATAGCTCCCATTTTATAGTCCTCTCTCCTTCACAACTCAATCTCTCCTTATCGGAGCCACTCTGCAATGTGTAACAACTCAGATTCAGACTTCATTCATTCCTACCTCCTCAGACCTGATGCCCGGGTTCCCTCATGTCTTCCTTGAACACAGCCAAATCTAAGTTGGCCTCTCTGAAAAATGAGGGGTTTGAATCAGATAATATCTATGGTGCATTGTAGTTTTAACATTTTATGATATACCTCAAGGCAACTATGATATTAGGCAAAGCGATCCCGTCTGTTTGAGCCTCAGTTTCCCCAGCTGGAAAATAAGAAGAGTTGACTAGAAGATAATCTTTAAAGACTATTCCAGCTCTGACATGTTCTGTTCTAAGGTCCTCTTAAATTCTCACACTCTTTGCCCTAAGATCACTTCCAACTCTGATACTCTATGTTCTGAGGTCTCTCCCCATCATGCCATTTCCTATTCTAACAATCTGTTCCCTAATATCACATTCCAAATATCACATTCATTGTGTTAAGATCACTTCCAGTTCTGATGTTCTATGATTCTTCCAACTAGCACATTTGTTGTGTTGAGATCTCTACCAGTTCAGATATATTCTGTGATTCCAGGTGGCTAGACAAAACTGAAAAAGAATAGCTTCCTATTCTCCCCATCCCAGGAGCAGGGCCATAAAGTCAAGAGATAATTTCATGGTCCTGGGAAGAGACCCTAGAAGAGACTTTAGGGTCCACGAACCCATGGTTGACTCCACTTAAACCTCCCTCATACCAGCCACATTCCATCCCAGAGTCCCAAATTAAGTCATTAAAGGAAGTGGCATCACCCAAGCTTTATCATTCAATTCATCCTAGGTGTGATTTCAGACAAGTTCATTAACAATATGGCCTTACTTGGCAAATGTCCTAAATGGGGGAAATATGAAGAACCATGAAATCTGTTTCAGAGTTCCCCAAGAGATGAACAGAGATCAGTTGTCTTGTAAAGCAGGGTCTTAACTAAAGGTCTGAGAACTTTTGGAACACCACCAAAGATAATCCCAGCTCATGTTTCTAGAAGAGGAAGAAACTGAGGCTCATGGTGAAGTGACCTGCCACAGACAATCCAGACTATTTTTGCCAGGAAGAGAGGGAATTGGATTATAATAATCCAGGGAGTCCCCAAAATCTTGGTTCAGTTTTAAACTTTAATAACTGAAAAATGCACTAAAACTTTTGGGATGCCCTGTCCTTGCTTCACCTCCCACATTGGTATTTAATGATATCATGGGTTTAAAACTGAGAGGGACTTTGAGCTCAGTGACCACCAAGGTTTCTTCCAACTCTAAAATTATCTGTTGCTATACTCGACAATGTCTAATGTTCCTTCTAGTTCTAATTTTAGAGTCCTAAGATTATTTCAGCACACTGGTAATCAGTAGCATCTTTAAAGCACTCTTTATCCTTGAATTTGTATATGTTAAAAAATAATATTATCTCAAATTTGTTCCCTGCCCAATCCTATATTATAAATATTAGCAGGAAAACCTAATGCTCACTCTCCCCACTGGCTTTACTTACAAAGCAGATGTATTATCTTTTTAGCAGGAATTGTAAGTTGCTTTGTCCCATACCAGTTCAGTGGCTATGACTGAGAATGGGTGGATAAGTAATACCAGCATACTCTATTAGGGCACACAATTATTTTCCTCACTGTGATTTGGAAATATTTTAATGGAATAGATAATCATTTGCCAAAAGAACATTGTAAAAATCCCTCTGATTATAAGGTTTCTTCATTTTTGCAACTAAATTTTCATTACAGAGGTGCTGAAATAATGAGGTAATCAGCTGGATAAATAGTGGATTATGTAAATTGTATTTTACAAGATTTTTAATAGCATATTAAAACAATAAAATCCATAGGTGAGAGACAGACTGCAGTAAGGTACAGTGTAGGAGACATGGTCCTTGATATATAGCTAGGCCTCAAGACTTATCCTTTTCTTGGCTTCCCTTCTCTGGACATTAGCCATCAAATCCCTACTTTCTGCATTAGACCAGAGATGTCAAAGAACAGGCCACATTGAAGCCCCAATTCCCTTGACTGTATCTGAACCAGATTAAATTGCAATTTGGAATTGTTTTTCTTTTTTTTTTTCTTTTTTTTGTGCAAGGCAATGGGGTAAAGTGACTTGCCTAGGGTCACACAGTAAGTATCAAGTGTCGGAAGCCAGATTTGAACTCAAGTCTTCCTGAATCCAGGGCCAGTACTCTATCCATTGCTCCATCTAGTTGCTCCCTATTGGGAAATATTTAACAAAATAAGTTAGAATACAATGGAACATAGATAATATTAATTTGTGGTTTTCTAAGTCAATATGCTGCCTGCAGACATTCCCATGTATAGGTTAGTGACCCTTGTTTCTATTTGAGTTCGATGCCATTATATTACACCATTTCATTTTGGGACATGGAGTCAAGAAGTTCTTGGTTCAAATCCTGCCTGAGATACTTATTAACAGTGTGATCCTGAGCAAGTCACTTAAACTCTGTCTTCCTCAGTTTTCTCATATGTAAAATGAAGAGTATAATAGCATCCATTTCATGGTTAGAAAGTTCTTAAGGGACAGCATAATGGAGTGGATAGACTCGGCATCAGGAAAATCCCACCTCTGACACTTCTAAACTATGTAACTCTGAGCAAGTAACTTAACCTCTCAGTGCCTCAGTTTCCTTGTCTATCAAATGAGGGGTTTTGACTCAGTGTCCCTTCCAGCTCTCAATCAATAATGCTATGATCTTCTTTAATTTGGATTGAAAGTTGCCTTCTACCTGACCTAGTTCTGACACCAAGCAGAATAAATCAAATTCTTCTTCCATATCATAAACTCTTGAGATTGTTGAAAAAAGTGATCATGAGATAGAGAATTGAAGAACTGGCAAGTTGGAGGGGAACTCAGTAGCCATCTAATCTAGCCCATGTACAACAGATAGTTGTCCAACCTCTGCTTGAAGGCCTTCAGTGAAGAGAAATACATCAACCCCTGAGACAGCCAATTCCTATTTTGGACAGCTCCCATTTTTAGGAAGTCTTTCCTTATCTCTGGTGTCAATTGGCCTCTTTAACTTCTACCCAGTTCTCCTTGTTCTGCCCCCTGGGGCCAAGTAGAACAAGCCCAAATCCTTCTGAAGCCTGGGAGAGAGGAGGAGCATGGGATTTAAATTCAGAAGGTCTAAGTTCAAATCCCATCTTTTTCTTTTCTTTTCTTTTTTTCTTTAGCTGTGTGACTTTGGGCAAGTCCATTAATCTGTCTGAGTCTCATCTGTAAAATGAGGAAGTTGGACTAAATGACCTCTTTTCTAGCTCTAAATCTATGATCTTATAGTCCTGTGTGTCTTTTCCATTTGACAGCATTTGAAATGCTGGAAAACAAATATCCCTATCTCCTTTAGCTGATCATCTCACAGCATGATTATGAGGCCTTTCACCATCTTGGTCACCCCATTCTCAGTACTCTCCACCTTATCACTACTTTTTGAAGCAGCCCAATCTCTGGGTATTAGCAAGTTGTTTTTTGTTTGTTTGTTTGTTTTCAGCTGAAATCTGACTTATCTAATGGTCCAAGTTCTCCCCTCAGGTGTCAAGAATCATAAATCCTATCCTTCCACACCATCACCTTAGAAATTGATGAAGAAGATGATCCTAACTCTCCTACCTCCTTCAGCTTTCCCATTTGCAATTTTTTCAACTCTTCCTTCAATATGTCTTTGAGCTACCTGAATTCTTGTCATATCCTTCCCAAGATTGCATAAGATTTCTTTATTCCTCCTTCCTTCCTTCCTTTTTTCCTTCCTTCCTTCCCTCCCTCCCTCCATCCCTTATTTCTCTTTCTTTCTTTCTTTCTTTTCTTTCTCTTTCTTCTTTCCTTCTCTTTCTGTCTTTCTCTTCCTTCCCTTTCTTTCCTTCTTTCTTTCTTTCTTTCTTTCTTTCTTTCTTTCTTTCTTTCTTTC
>NW_020949602.1:3677214-3680835 GCF_900497805.2 Vombatus ursinus
TTCTTTCTTTCTTTCTTTCTTTCTTTCTTTCTTTCTTTCTTTCTTTCCTTCCTTCCTTCCTTCCTTCCTTCCTTCCTTCCTTCCTTCCTTCCTTCTTTCTTTCTTTCTTTCTTTCTTTCTTTCTTTCTTTCTTTCTTTCTTTCTTTCTTTCTTTCTTTCTTCCTTTCTTTCCAATAAGCATGTATTAAGTACGTCTTATGTACCTGGCCCCATACATAGATAGTCCCCAGCCCTCAGATTTCTGTCAGCATCTATGGTATTTGAATCAACAAGAGTGTAAATTCTTGATGGACACAGGGAATGATTTATCCCCATAGAAATCCAGTAGTCAGTCAATATGTATTTACCTTTGTGCCAGGTATTGTGCTAAGTGCTGGGGATACAAAAAGAGGCAAAAGATAGTTCCTGCCCTCAAGGGCAGGATGCCCACAATCTTATGTGGGAGTCAACAAGCAAACCAGTATGTACAAACAAGCTATAAACAGGTTAAATGCAAAACAATCAGGAGAAGGCACAAAAATAAAGAGGGATTGGGAAAGGCTTGGGATCTTGCAAATGTAAATGTGAGGCCTTTTAAAATAAAGATGGGTAGATCTGCCGTCTATAGCAGACTCAGGTTCAGCAGGAAATGATGAGTCATCAGATTCAATAGACAAATCCTGCTGGAGAATTTATTTGCATTTTGAGTCTGAATGCCCTGACACAACAACTTTGCTTCCCTGAACAATTTGTCTTTCAGTTGTGTTCTCTTGTTTCTTTTATAAACAGACCTGTCATCCTGTTTCTCTTTGAAAGAGTTTGATTGGGTTAAACACAGTTTGTTTTGATTTAACAGGTATTTATCAAGTGCCTAGTGGATCCATGACTTCATCAACATAAAGGACTCCCAGATGAGCAAACTCCTTCTCCATGTAGGTCTACACCTCCTCTGCAACTTATAGTCTTAAAGAATTGCTTAGGGCATGGAGAAGTTAATGACTTACCCAAGGTCACAGTATAGGTCAGAGATGAAAATCTTGGGTCACAAATATGATACAAGGACATAGTGCCCATACTCAAGGAGCTCGCAGTCTGAAAGGGAGACAGAATGGGCAAAAAGTTAAAAATGCCACACTCTAGAGTTTCCTATGGATGCCCTAGAATCACAGACTCTTAAGTTTGGAAGGGTCCTCAGTATCTTGTCTAATTCAGCTTGTACCTTGAAAGGAAGGTGAATTTCAGTGTGTGTAAAGTGGATTTTTTGTTATTCTTTCTTAGAGTTTTCTTCCCAGGATCCATAGCCATAACAATCTCTGATTCCCAGGTGTTAGATATGAGTTCTCACGTTTTGGTTCAAAACAGTTTCTGCCATGCTTGCGCAGTGGATGTAGGGGTGAAGTGATATAAAATGGTGAGGCTATTGCTGGCAATGTGCCTTCTTTGTCTGTTGCACTATAAAGCAAGTGGGCACTGGTCAGTGAGTGGGGACCCCATAGGGGTGAATGCACAAGCTGGAATGCTGTGTGTGCCTTGATCGGCCCCCATCAAGGCTTGGGAGGGGGAAATCTGTGTGTTTGCCTCAGCCGGCCCCCATTGAGACTTGAGCGTATTTAGGGGAGTGCACAAGTTGTGCTGGTCTCGACTGACCCCATCGAGACAAGGGGTAGTTGCCCCCCTTCACACCAGCCCCTGTGGGAAGGGTTGTTAGGGAATGCTGTAGAAGTTGGTGCTCCCATTATCAGCAAACTCCCTTTGAGAAGACTAGACTAGAATAAATAAGCTTATTTAACCCCTTATTATGACTCCATTCCTGTCTTCCCATCTGACTGGATCAAAAGCAAACCTGCTAGTGAGGAAGGTGCTAGAAGCCCTCCTGTGTCTCCTGTTTAAGAAATGGCATAGTTGGTGTGTTTACTTGTCTAACATACCTGAATATGAATTCCTTCTACAATGCACCTGACAAGTGGTCAGCCAGTCTTACCTGAAGTTTCCTAGTGATGGGAAACCAGGTTCATTCAAGGCAGCCTACTTTTATGGGGAATTGGTCTAACCAACTGGGGCTCATTTTCTTCCATTTAACTGAAATCTGGCTCCCTATAACTTGAATGAATGAATGAATAGCATTTATTAATTGCTTATTATGTACCAAGTACAGTGTAAAACTCTGGGGATAGAAAAACAAACAAGTAAGACAGTCCTTTCCCCCCCAAGAACTTACATTCTATTAGGGGAAGATGAAAGAGAGCTAGGGGAGAAAAGTGAGGAGGTGGTGGAGAGGGCATGTGAGCAGGGTTGGCCTATGGACATAGCCAGGCTAAATAAGGTGAAAGCTTCCCAGTCTGAGCTCAGGGATTTGGGTCCGGAAGTTCAGGTTCTGGCAGTAGGAGGGGAAGGCCAGAGAGTGGACAGCAAGGCTTGGAGATGGCTGGGAACTGATCCTCATGGCTCCCTGTGCTGTCCTCTGGGGCCAAACACAATAAATCCAATCCCTGTTCTAAATGACAGTCTTTCAGAGAGTTGATGACATTTCATCATTCTGTCCTCCTCCCCTTTGGGAAAAAAAATGTTCTTTTCATCCTCAATGGCCTCATTTCTTCAACTGATCTCCATGTAGTACAGTATCCAGTCCTTTCATCATTTGATCACCTGATTAGCATGATCCTAGGGGAACCCCAAAGTCATGCTGGATGTTCTCTTGTACATTCATATGCCTGGGAAAATACTATTCTGGAGCTTCAACACAATGTCTCAGTCAGGTATGGTCAACACCAAGTAAGAACAGTGGAACTATCTATTCCAGGAGTGGGGAACCTTAATAAATGACTTGTTCTGTGAAGTTTGGATTCAGTCAAAGGGCTGCACTTGAGGACCTCGAGGGCCACACGTGGCCTTGAGGCTGCAGGTTCCCCACCCCCGACTATCCCCTGCATCACCTACCATACTCTTGGTTTCCATGCTACTGCCTCTCCAGTTCTGCCCTAAGAGTATCAGCCACAAGAGAGAGCACACGGACAATGCAATCCTCTCATCTCTGAGGCAGTGACCTCCTATGATACCTTGGAAGATGAGTATGTGTGATGTGTGTGTGTGTGTGTGTGTGTGTGTGAGAGAGAGAGAGAGAGAGAGAGAGAGAGAGAGAGAGAGAGAGAAAGACAGACAGACAGACAGACAGACAGAAGAAAAGAGAGTAAGATACAGAGAGATAGAGACACACAGAGGGAGAGTCAAACACAAGGAAAGAAGGAGGGAAGGAAGAGGAGATAAATGGAGCCTATGATCACTACTGAGGAATTTCAGCTGATTAGCAGGTAGTTCTGGTCATTGTTATATATCTAAGTCATTTCAGCTGAATTTCCTTTTCTTTCTTATCCATAACAAACCTTCCTTTGCATAAAGATTACATTAGCGCTTTGTTCTGGGGTGCTGGAAAAAAAGGGAGCCCTATTCTTCCTGACATGACAAAACACCTTTAAACATGTCAGTTTCTCCCTGGAACTTTTGTTGAAGGCAGTGGCTCACTGCCAGCGTAATGGAAATGGAGTGGCTGATGTTATTTTATCAGATGCACACAAATAGCTCAACAAGACAGCCCTTATTCACTCCCTCAACAGCCAGGAGACGGTCAGCATTGTGCAGAATTCC
>NW_020949602.1:3680845-3760803 GCF_900497805.2 Vombatus ursinus
CTTCCTTCCTTCCTTCCTTCCTTCCTTCCTTCCTTCCTTCCTTCCTTTCTTCCTTCCTTTCTTCCTGATAATTTGCAAATAAATATGTTTAAATAAGATACATGCAGGCTAAATTGAAGATAATTAGCAGAAAGAAAACATTATCCTTAAGGGAAAAGTTTGGACAAGGTTATTAGTGTATGGGAAAGGGAGAGAGAGAAGAGGGTGAAGAGAGAGACAGAGAGACAGAGAGAGAGAGACACAGAGACACAGAGACAGAGAGAGAGAGAAAAGAGACAGAGACAGAGAAAGAGAGAGAGAGAGACTCACACACACACACACACACACACACACACACACACAGAGAGAGAGAGAGAGAGAGAGAGAGAGAGAGAGAGAGAGAGAGAGAGAGAGAGAGAGAGAGAGAGGAAATTTACTGGAGGAGAGAAGAGAGGGAGTGAAACCAAGAGAACAAGCAGAGAAATTGTAGCTTTGATGAGAAGAAAAAGTGTCCCTTAGCAGAGGGTATTTTTGGTGGCATTGGAAGCTTCAGGAAAGAGGTATAGCTTTGGAACAGAAATTTTAAAAATGTCTTGACATTCTAGAAGGAGGATTAACTTTTTATGTATCATGGACCCTTTTGGAAGGCCGGTAGAATCTGTGAACTTTTCAGAACGATGTTTTTAAATACATAAAGTAAAATATACAGGATGTCAAAGGCACCCAATTATATTAAATAGAAAAACAAAACAAATAAACAAAAAGCCCCTCACTTTACAGATGTAGGAACTGAGGACCAGAAAAGGTGACCTAGTTAGTAAATAACAGCACTAGGATTGTCACCCAGGTCCTCTGACATCAAATCTATTCTTCTGACATAACTTGCCCTGAATCATGCAGTTTTATTGTCTAACAAAACCACACTGCCCCCCATCCAACTCTGGGCATCCAAATCCTAGATGTTACCATGGCCTTGTTCAAGTGGCTCCTTCCCACATGATGCCAGCATTGAGAGTGAGACACACCATTGGAAACCCTCCCTTCCAGGAGGAGCTTTTCCCAACCTCCCTTTGATGCTAGTGCCTTCTCTCTGAAAGGCTCTCCAATTTACTCGGTCTCCATCTTGTTTTTACCTGGTTGGCTGTATTTATCACCTCCGTTAGGCTGGGAGTTCCTTGGGAGTAGAAACTTGGTTTCTGTTTTTGTATTCTTACCTTCCTTTATATCCACAGAACTTAGCACAGTGCCTTGCACTTAGAAGGTGCTTTGTAAATGCTTGTCAATTGACTGGCTACTCCAATCTTCTTACTTTACAAGGAAAGAGACTGAGGCCCAAAGAGATATAAGGACTTGTCTATGGTTGCAAAGGTATTAAGCACAACAGAAGTGGGAATCAAACTTGGGTCTTCTTACTCTACTCTAGAGGCAGCTGGTGACACAGTGTGTAGAGCACTAGTCCTGGGAGCAGGAAGACCTGAGCTCAAATCTGGTCTCTGATAAGTATCAGCTGTGTGACCCTGGGCAAGTCACATAATCTCTGTTTGCCTCAGTTTTCTCAACTATAAAATGGGGGTAATAATAGCACTTATTTCCTAGGGTTGTTGTGAGCATCAAATGAGATATTTGTAAAAAGTACTTAGCATTTGCCACATAGTAGGCACTATATAAATGTTTACACCCTTCCCTTCCCCCTAATACCTCTATTCCACCACACCACCTCCAAGAAAACCCTTCCCTAATTCCCTACCCATGGAAGCAATCTCTCTCACTTCTGAATTTCCCTAATACTTTGTATCTTTCTTTTAGCACACATCACATTTTGCCTTGTGTTACCATTATCTGAGTATACATCTAAGATCCTCTTCAGGATTGTAAGCTACTTGAAGTCAGGAACTGTATGATCTCTTATTGGAGGGAATAACTGGTCCCACTGCCTTCTACCCAGAGTGAAGATGGGGACAAGGTGAGGAGACACCTGGAAAATATGATAGCAGATATAGGTCTTCAGCCTGTTTCATTTCTACTTTCACCAAATAAGGGATTGTGAAGAGCTGGCCTTATGGGTCCCCTCTACCTTGTCCCCAAATAATAATATTTATTATTATACTAACAATAGAGAATATTTCTTTAGAGCTTTTAGGCTTACAAATTATATATGTATATATGTATATAAACATATGCTATAAATTTATAATCTTTTATTCTCACAACAATCCTGTAGGTGCTGTTACTACCATCCTCATTTTACAGATATGGAAACTGAGGCAGATGAGGTTAAGTGACCTGCCCAAAGTCACAGAACAAGGAAGTATCTAAGGTCAGATCTGAACCCAAGTGTTTCTGATGCTGAATCCATCACAATAACACCTGACCTTTAGATATGCTTCTGGTTCTGCAAACGACATTGCATGGATTTTATCTTATTTGAAAATGAGATAATTATTACAGATAATATTATCCCCATTCTGCAGATGAACAGGCTGAGGCTAGAAATAGAGATTGGACTGGTGATTTCAATGCTATAGGAAACTCCCTCTACCACTACAAGCTGACAACTTTCTCTATAACATATAGTCTTAATTGTCTATAGGAACTTGAGGGCTGTCTTTCGCCTCTTTTTGTATTCCCAGCACTTAGCATGGTGCCTGATTGATTGATCAAAGTGCCTTTTTCAGGGCCACACAAGCAGTATGAGTCAGAGGCAAGCGTTAAAATCAGATCTTTGGAGTGGTGAAGTAGATTGTCTATGTGATATGCCACTCAGCCTCCTAATCCAAGGCTAAGAGGTTAATTAATCAATCAACAAACCAGCAAGCTTGTATTAAGTGCCTACTACATTCCAGAACTATGACAAGTACTGGGGATAGAAACACAATAATGAAACTGTGCCTACTCTTAGGGACTGTACATATTACTGAGGGTAACACGTACTTCTGCTTACATAGAAATAGATACAAAGTAAATCTAACAATTTCTGGGAGGCACTAATAGCCAGGGATTGGACTGGGATTAGGAAGGTCTCCTGTAGGAGGTTTCACATGAACTGAGGGATTCTTAAGAGGTCAAAGTGAGGAGGGAGAGTGTCCAGGGAAGGGAGGCAGCCTAGGAATGGAAAAAAAGGACTGTTGTGTACAAGCTACAGAAGGTAGGTCATTTTGACTGAAAAAAGGATGTGTGAAGGGGAATCAAATATAATAAGCTTGGAAAGATAGACTGGAGCCTGATTACAAATAGCTTTAAATAGCAAACAGAGAAGTTTGTATTATGTCCTAGAGACGAGAGACAGCCACTGGAGACTGCTGAGACAGGATATGACATGACTCGCCTTTTTTTTCAGACTATCACATGTGCAGCTGGGTAAGAGATGGGTTGGAGAGGAGAGACTAGAATCAAAGCAATCAACTAGGAGACGACTGGGACAGTCCAGGTGAAAGGAGATGAGAGTGTAGACCAGGGGAGCTGTGGTGAGCACGGAGAATTCTTCTTCTTGGGGGTCTTGGATGTGGAAGATGTTGAAGAACTGGAATTGGCCAAACTTGGCAATTGATTGTGTATGCTAGGCAAGGTGTGGCCTCGAGGGGAGAGTTGAAGATGATTCCATGATTATGAACTTGGGTGACCAAAAAGATGGTGGTAGCCATCTCTAGGGCAGGAGTGGGGGAGGAATAAGAGAAGTTTATATAACCATTTTATTATATATTTAAAAGGAATAGCAAGTTGTACACAATCAAATTGCAGTTTCATGTGAAGCTTCTGGTTAGGAAAAGAGATAGAGAGATTCTCTTGGTCTCTGGGATCTCAGAAAAATTGAGAAATTTTGGGGAAAAGAGAGGCAGTGTATCTTCTGAGAGAGAGAGAGAGAGAGAGAGAGAGAGAGAGAGAGAGAGAGAGAGAGAGAGAGAGAGAGAGAGAGAGAGAGAGAGGCAGTCTGAACCTACCTCCAAGCCTACCTCCAGGGAGAGAGAAGAAGAGAGAGAAGGGGAGAGGAGGAGGAGAGAGAGACAGACAGACAGAGACAGACAGACAGAGACACAGAGAGAGACAGACACAGAGACAGAGACACAGAAAGACAGACTGAGAGACCGAAAGACAAACAGAAACAGAGACAGAGAAAGAGAGAAAGAGAGAGAATAATCCTATGAACTCTCTAAACAAAACAAAACAAAAATTCTCACCTTCCCTTTCCGACCTCAAACAGACCCAAACCCTCCTATCTCCCAATAACTTGTACTGAACTCTAAACCAGCCTCTTCCGTGGTTTTATTGTCTTTTTTTTTTCAAACCTCAGAATATCCTGATGGCCAGAATATCCTGACCACTCCCCCCTCCTTTTCCATGGCAGGGATATCTTATGTGTCCTTTGTCCTATCACATTTCTCTTCCTGCTTGGCCTTGTAAACATTTGTTTCTTTCGTATAAGAGCAAGTCAGCTAACTGAGATAAGATCATTTCAAAACAAGTAAGCATCTCCTTCAGGGACAAAGCAAGGGAGCCCCCTACGGGGATTCTCTGGAGACTCTGTCCTGTCTGATTTATTTCCTAGTGGTTAGAAAGTAGGCCTCAAACCCAGGAAATCCTGAGTTCAAGTTTTGTTTCTGACATACTGGTAGTGTGACCCTGGGCAAGTAACTTTACCTCTCAGTCCATTAGACATTCAGTCAATCCATCAGTCAGTCAACAAGTATTTAGTAAGCTCTTTCTACGCATCAAGCACTGTGCTAAGCAACGGGAATACAAAGAAAGGCAAAAATATAACTTGTACCTTCAAGGAGCTAACATTCTAATGGGAAAGAAACCATGCAAAACATGTACTTTAAAGATCACATATATATTATACATACATATATGTGCATATACATACAACACATAAAATAAATATATAAAACGTGTATATACACTCATAACATGCATGTGTAGATACATGTATAAACATATACATGTGTAGAAACATGAAATACAAATAAACATGTACTGATAAACACATATACATTTATTACATATATATTTGCACACACATGTATATGTATATACAACAAATATAAATTGGTATATGCACATACATTACCCTGTATAGTAAATGAGAGATGCTCCAGGCAACCCATTAAGACTGTAAGTTGCAGAAAAGGTTCTTGCCTTCATTAGTAGGGGGTGTTTATTTAAGGGAGTCCCCTGTATCCATGGAATTGTTGGTCCAGTTCTTATCCCTTTCCTCTAATGATCATCCGTGGTTTTTCTTAGGCTACCTTTTCTTACCTTTGGTTGGATCCCAAGCAGCATTCGGTCCCAGAGTTGTTGATCCATGTAACATGTCTTCATGGGATCTAATGATCTCTGGTCAACGCAGTTGGGAAGATTCCCTTTTTAAGGAAAGGGTCTTTGGAGGAGTCGCTTTGGGAAACTGGACATCTCTTTCAAGAATCTCAATTAAGCAGAGGTCTTTTCTCAATGTTATTCTACTCATGAGTGAACGTATGATTATGAATAATGGAATGCCAGGAGCTCAGAAGAGTCAGAACCACAGGCTACTCAGATGGCTATGGAAAGTTGTTTGGTGGGTATAAATAGGTCACATTGGGAATGAGAAGTGGCTTAAAATATCAATTGGTCCTATAGGACTAAAAGCAGTGAGCTGGTCATCCAGTGACAGTGAGGGATGAACCTTTGCTAGGGTTTGGCAAATCCTCTGTGGAGGACTTATGGAAATGTATGAACAAGGACCAAAATTGAAAAGGTTATGTGAATGGGCTGTGATATGCACTGAGATGCAGCATACTCATCAATGAAAACATGCATCCATAGAAGCATTAAAATTTTGACTTATCAAAGGGTTGGCCATACTATCTTCCGATTCTTAAAGGGGGATGCCTACCAGCCATCAGATAGCTGGTACTGCTATGCAGGGAGTCCCAGGGAGACAGGAGCTCAAATCCAGACTCAGTCACTTCCTACTTGTGTGACCCTGGGCAAGTCACTTATCCTTCATCTGCCTCAGGTTCCTCATCTGTGAAATGGAAATAATAATATCTACCTCCTAGGGTAGTTGTGAGAAACAAAGGAAGTACTTGCAAAGTGCTTTACTAGCCACAAATCACTACATGAATGCAAGTGATTATGATGATGGTGGTGATGAACATGATGATGGTGGTGGCGGTGATGATGATTTGCACATGGATCCATGTTCTAATTTAGCACTCCTTACTAGTCACAAGGACATAGTAGAAAAACCTTGACTAGAGACAGACATAATTGCAAGCTGCCTACAATTCAAGATGCACATGGAATCAATGAGTAGAGTCAGAAATAAAGAATTTTGGAAGGTTTGAAAATTTTATTCCTCTTTGGGCTTCCCCGATTCTTGTGCTCTGGACAGCTGCTTACCTTAACTATCTCTTGTCTTGGCTTGAATAATAAAGGCCATTTTTAAATAAATGCACATATTTAATCACAGAAAATTCAAACTCAGTCTTTCTTATATTCCACATTCAATTTACTCTCCACCACACTGTACTGCCTCCTCAAGAAGGCTCAAAGTCTGTGTTGAGTAGTAAGCGGGACAGAGAAGCTAGAAATATTGTCTACACCAATCTTCCTGATCCTGCCTGAAAATTAGGTGAATATCCTGGTATCATAATCCTATCTCATTTTACTATGATGCATTCTACTATTTCTGGCCTTAGACGCTGGCTTCATTTGGGAAGTAAATTTCTTATGCCCCTTGATTTCTTTCTGTTTGTTTGTTTTTTTTTTCTTTAGGCAATTGGGGTGAAGTGACTTGCCCAGGGTCACACAGCTAGTAAGTGTCAAGTGTTTGGTCTGAGGCCAGATTTGAACTCAGGTCCTCCTGACTTCAGGGCTGGTGCTCTATCCACTGCACCACCTAGCTGCCCCTTGATTTCTTCACTGGGGGGTATTACGAAGACTGTCAATGAAGCTTGAAAGTACCCTGGAGGGGGGCAGACTTAGATATTTATCTCAAATTTAATCAAACATGTGGAGATAGGCATGAAAGCCTAGTGTACCAACCCCCTCTTTCTTCAGAGATTTACAAGCCTTCTTGGTCTGCTAGAGGAATAAATCATAGCAGAAGAGCACAGAGAATAGTGTGCTCTGTCGGCTCTGATCCCATCATTGTACTAGAAGATAGTTGGCTCCCCCGAAATGTTGAATAATAAGGATGATGATAATGATAATAATAGCATAATGATAATAATAGCAAATTTTCCCAAAAAATAGACTTTACATTGACCAGAAATTGGTGTAATCGCATGCTCCCTGCAGTTCTTTCCAGGCTGTCATTTTTGCCAAGTGCATGTGGTTCATTTGCTGATACAGAAATTCCAAGGGACTCTGGCAGAATGAAAAGCACCAGCTTTAAGGTCCCTTGGGCTGATGCAGAGACCTCTGCCTTGGTTTTTCTGGCGGCAGAACAATGGTAGCTGGTCTTTCACCAGGAAGCTTGTCAATACCTGTTGACATTTCCCTGAGTAATCATTCCAAACTTGGGGCATATTTCTTCATCTCCATGGATGGGTTCTGTGGTTCCATTGATTTTGTGGTTTCAAGTGTGAAAGATCTAATCTTAATCCTCTGCTGTTCATTCCCCTTAACCTTTTAATAACGTGATATGGGAGGCAACTCATCAGAATGGAAATTGTTCCTGGAGTTTATGGTCATAAATACTTGTCACTGAATATTCGAGAGGGCTGCCATTACTCTCCTGCTCTTCTTAAATAAGAGGAATAAGAACACGAGCTCTTGCTGTCTTATGTTTTCTCTCCTCCTTCCCCTTATTTCTAAAGGCAAAAACCCAAATGAATGACATCATGATGTAAAGGTCCTTGGAATTGTGGACTGACGCCTCTTCCATTGAGCCATTGACAATGGAGGTAAAATCCAGGAGACAGTTGTCATTTAGCAATGACTTTGACGTACTCTTCCCCCCCCACCCGCCAAATGCATAAGATTCTAACCAGTAAAGTAAAATAGGTATCTGTGTCACATTAGTAATCCTCCCATCCGTCCTAGAAGCAATAGGAAGCTACTGTAAAGTGTTATCCATGCTACATCAGGGAAGGTTGCTGGGCAACACTGGTTTTCTCAACATGCTTCTTATCTTAGCGCCTACTTTTTGGCAATATGAATTCTTACTATCATGATCTATCATTTCAGCAGACACATCCTTTTGATGGTGTGGATATTGTTCCCTCTTGGTCTTAGCAGATGGTCTCCATGAATTTCTGTAAACAAAAGATCATTATCACAAGGTGGCCAACCTTCTGGTAATACATTTCAAAGAAGTACAGCAATTTAGAACAGGGACGGACCCCAGGAGTCATTTTTATGGTTCATTCCCAAAAAGGAAACAGTACAATGTATGCAACAAGGTGTCAAGTTTCTCCACGTTTATTGACATTTAGTGACATGTCATACAAAGAGTCAGATGAGCTCCATTTCCTCTCTGTTGTGTCCTGGACAAAGTATAAATTCTCCTTGTCCTGAGTCTTCATCGTCTCAAGGATGTGGCTTTTATTTTCCATTGGCAACAGTGAGATCAACTGGTTGGTACTTTGTTGAGTTGAAGATAGAATGGACCCAACTAAACTTGTCTTTGGTTTGGGACTTTACAAGGAGATAGGGACCCACTAAGAGACATAGAAGACATAGAAGAAGGATATCCAAGAAAAGAATCAGAGTGTGAAAATGTCCTTTGAAAGAATAAAAACACACTTAAGCTCCAAAGAAGTGTTCTTGAGGAAGAGGACAAATAGGCACAGACATATAGAAAGATGTTGGACTGCATGTGATCCTCATGAAACTTCTACAATGGCCCATGTGCTTCCAGGAATCAACATCAAATGAAGACATATAAGTTGGGGAGAGACAGAGTGTCAATGAGAGAAAGGAAAAAAGGGATTCAGAATTGGGGTTAGAGATGAGAGAGGAAACGGAGATGACCAACCTCAATTGAGCCTGTACAGACATCTTTGGGCTACACAATGTGTGTGTGTGCATGCATGCATGTATGTATACACTCACACACACATTAAAGAGAAAGAAGGATCCACACAAGAGAGAATCACATAAACCAAAGAAGAACCTAGACATAACCCTTCTCCAATCCTGTGCATCATGTAAACTATATAAGTATAAAGGAAATGGACAGCTCATCAGAGAGGAAGCTTGCCTGATACTTTGTGGAAAACGGAGATCTTTCCTGTAGTGAGCTGACTATGCTAGTTCCCAATTCAAATATCTTCAATGGTAAAATCACGGAGTCACTGAATCTCAGAGTTGGAAGGAACTTCAAAGTCCATTTAATCCAGTCCATGCCTGGGAAAGATTTCCCGCTATCACACACCTGACAGCAGATTTTCTAGCATTAGCTTGAAGGTCTCCATGTTGGGGGTGGGTTGTCTCACTACCCCCACTCCATTTTGAGACAACCCGAATTATTAGGAAGTTTTTTTGTTGACATCAAGATTCAATTTACCCTTTTGAAATGTCTATCCATTGCTATTAATTTTGCTCTCTGGGTCTAGGTAGAATAAATCTAATCCATCCTCCATAATAATAACTAGCATGAATATAGGGCCTACTATGTGCCAGGCATTGTGCTAAGCATGTTGCAAATATTATCTCGCAGGACAGTTCTTTGTATACTTCAAGATAGCTATCATGTCTTCTTTGAGTCTTCTCCAGGTTAAACATCCTCAGATCCTTCAATTGAGCTACCAACGGCTGGATTCAAGGTCACCATCTTGGTTGCCTTTCTTTGGATGGCTCTTCAACTTATTCAATGCCCTTCCTGAACTGCTTGGCCCAGAACTGAACATAATACTCCAAGTAAGAGCCCAGTGGGAACACTACCACCCTATTTCTGGGCCCTTAACCTCTCTCGAGACTGATGAATATCTCATTAATTTTCTTGGCTACCGTATTACTGTCAGAAAGCTTTGAGCCTGATGAAAGGATGTGACACCAACAAAGCGTGTTAATCCCTGAGCCATTCCTGACAGAGTGACTTAGGAATTGAAACTGCCTGCCATTTTTAGGACTAGGGAATGGCAACTACCAGAATCTATAAGTCATCCCTATATGTTTTAACACATCTATATTGCTATAGACCTATAAGGTAATACCAACATTCTCCCTTAGAAATCCTACAATTGTCACAATCTCGTTGGTTCCCATAGTGATAAGGGAGAGGTGAACTATGGTGTTGGATGGTGGAAGTTGGTTAGATAGATGGTTACCCTGGTTAAGGATTTTTCTGCACCAAATTCTTTTAAATACATGCATGTATACTTACATATACACATACATACATATATTTATACACGTGTATATATGTATATATACTTTTTATTGCTATCTTTTGTTCTTCTATCACATCATTTCCCAGTATATCCTCCTAGACAGTTATCTCTTATGACAAAGAAGTTTTTAAAAGGAGAAAAAAAATCAGCAAAACATGTTGACCAAGTTTGACATTATATATAGGTTATTGAAGAGATATTATACTCAGAATACGAGAGTTGACTGTCTCAAATGGTGCTATACTGGGTTCAGTTCTGGGCCCTGTAGTTTAGGAGGGGCACAGGTAAGCTTTTGAAGGACCATATGGAAGCTACCAGGATGAGAAAAAGCCTAGAAACCAAACTAGAGAGAATAGGTTCAAGGAAGCTCTTTGAGAAGTGAAGATACAGGGGGCAACCTGCTAGGAAGATTAAAATATTTGTACAGCTGATATATAAAAGAGGGCTTATTTTACTTGGGCTCAGAGAGAAGAACTAGAGGAACAAGGTGGAAGTTGAGATGGGTGGGTTTGGATTGGATGGAAAGGAATTCAGTAATGATCAGAGCTATCCCAAAGGAAGCTTTCTTGGGGGAGGGGAGTGGGAGGGATCATGGATTTCCCATCTTGGGAGACTTTTCAGTGGAGACCAGAAGACTAGTCATCTGGATGCTAGAGATGACCTTCCTATTTAGGGTCACATTGAACTAGATCATTTCAGAAGGCCCTTCAAACTATGAGATTCTGTTATTCTCATGGCAGTAAGTGCTACTTTCTCCAGTATGAGGAGGATAATACCACTAGGATTCTCCACAGGGGGAGTTATAAAAATGTCAAGCTTGCAAGTCCCAGGCCTGTTTGCTATTGCCATCCGTGGCAGAATCAGTGTCCACTGGCCAAGGAATCATGTGTCATTCTGTAGACTGTTATTCTTTGAGGGGTGTTTCTAGAGGCTGATAAAACCTTTTAACCATGATAGATGAACCATGAAACAAATGTTCTTATAGAGATAAGGTGACATGAGAGCTGAATAAGCTAATAAGTGACTCTGGGCTCCATTAACATGCGAGATAATGGCCTGGGATATTCCCTTCCCCTGACTAGGTAATTTTAGAAGGAGACAGGGAAGGGTGTTTCTTATCAGCACATCATGGTCTGGAATTGAGCCAAATTCTCCTCAGCCCCAAGACTAAATGCCTGAACACCTCATTGAAAGTGTGGGCAGCAACTATTCTTTCCTTTCCAGGATCAACCTTCACACATATGCTAGAAATACCTGAAATATTTGCGATCTCATCTCAGGGGAACTCCTGGTGTGGAAACTCCCTCTGCCAATGCAGACAGCAACCCTGACCCATCTAGCAACACATCAACAAAAAATCATTACATATCTACTATATGACAGACTGTACCAGATGGTGGGGATACAAGACCAGAAAAGAAACCCATCCTGCTCTCAAGGAGCTTACATTCTGTTGGGAGAAATGGCATATGCACATGATATCAGTAAACGTAAAATATATGTAAAGCACATACAGGGTGATTTCTGGAAGGGTACACAAACAACTTGTCTCAGGGAATAACACTGAGAAAATGCTCAAGAAAGAAGATTATGCCTTAGCTGAGTCTTGAAGGAAGCCAGGAATTCTAGTGTAAAGGTGAGGAAGAAGTACATTATAAGTATGGGGAACAGCCTGGGCAAACACATGGAGATGAGAGATGGAAAAACATGAAAGACCAATAATAAATAGGTCAATTTGGCTGGAAGGTGATTGGGTCCTAGGTGCTTGTTTGAGGCATAAAGATGTAACTTGCCAGTCACACACTTAGCAAATGTCAGGGGCCAGTTTTGATCTCAGTCATTCTAACTCTAAATTCATTGCAGTAACTACTGGGTTGCACTGCCTCTATATTTCAATTGTAGCAGTGGTGGTAGTAGTAGTAGGAGCAGCAATAATAGTAATAGTAGTAGGAAGAAGAAGGAGGAAAAAGAAGAAGAAGGAGGAGGAGGAGGAGAAGGAGAAGGAGAAGGAAGAAAAAGAGTAGGTAGATGAGGAGAAAGAAGAAGAAAAGGAAGAAGAAAAAGGAGAAAAATCACTGATATTTCTATAACACTTTAAAATTTGCAGAGTAAATACAGACATGTTCTTAGCCACATTGCTTGAGGTGAGTTTCACGGACAGTTCCCGAATCTCAGTCTCCTTTTGGCGAGAGAAGGATCTCAATGTACTTAGTGGTGCTTTCCTAGAATCTAGCTTTATAGAAGAGAAGGGAGATTTCTTGGGCAGCACCAGCCTCAGCAATTGTTTTGAAAATCACCTTAACTCTGGTCAGACTGCTGTTGTCAGAGATCTTACCTTTCAGAGAGAGCAGGGGTGTTCCTGAGCTATACTCTTGAAGAAAGTAGAGGATTGCCCATGTTGCCCTGAAGCTGAAGGAGCCATAAAGGCACTAAGACCATCACATGGGAGAGTGAGAGTGAGACCTTCCCTCCCCACTATCCCAGATCCCATCATTATATTGAGTTACTCAGATATTGAAAGTTTGTTGGTTGATGGTTGCCTGTTCAGAAGATCCAAAGTGTGTTGTCTTTCCATAGTAAAGAATCCAAGCTACAGAGTAGAATTATAAGTGTAGGAGGGCCTATGTAAGATGGGAGAAAGGGATTTCACTAGAATGTCAACATTCTGTTCTGAAGGCAAAATCAAATTTAGTTTCTTTTTTAGGGGAGCTTATGGACTCCTTTCTGTCAGCGCTTGAAATGAAACACTTTGTTTAAAATGTTATGAGTGGGGGTAGCTAGATGGCACAGTCGATAGATTTCAGCCTTGGAGTCAGGGGGACCTGAGTTCAAATCTGGCCTCAGACACTTGACACTTACTAGCTGTGTTACCCTGGGTAAGTCACTTAACCCTATTGCCTAGCCAAAAAGTAGAAAAAAATATTATGGGTGCCTATACTTTTTACCTTCTGTTCTAAAGCCTATTCCAGCTCTGACATTCTCTCTTCTAAGTTCTGTTCCAGTTCTGGAATTCCCTTTTGTAAGGTACCTCTGAGCCATAACATTATTGGTTCTAACATATCCACTAACTCTAATATTCCCTGTTGTAAGGCCCCTCCCAGCTCTGACATTCTGTGTTCCAAGGTCCCTTCCAGCTCTGACATTCTCTTTTCTAAGGCCCCTCCTAGCTCTGACAAATTCTGTCCTAGGTCCCTTCCAAAACTTTATACTATAAACTATGAAAAAAAGTCCTCCCTTCCTCCCCTCCCCTACACTCACACACAGCCATGATGGATGCCAGCTGCTTTCTTTTACTTCTAATCGTTTGGGCTCCATCTTTAGTGTTCTCTTTGAATTGAAAGGTTTTTTTTTAATAAGCACTCAAAGCTCTGTCAGCTGATTTTAATGAAACTTGTTTGCTTCTTCACTTTTTCTCTTGTCAGTCTGAGTAAAACAAAAAACATTTCCTGTCAAAACAACACAATTTTCTCTTAAGGAGAAAATGAAAGGAGAGACGCCTCCCAGATTTATTTTGGCAGGAACCTAACACTCAAACAGGACACCTTTTAATTTGTCACTTCTTAAAGGTTTATTTGGGTTTGCAAAGTCGATCACCATGGCATGCACGGGTTTGAGCTACAATTGAACCGGTTAGGTATTCAAGTGAACTTGGCTCCTGAAATTTTCCAAATGCTGTAATCAGCAAGGTCTAGTAAAAACCCTTATGGGAAAACTTGCTCTGACATCTAAGTTAATTATACCAAATCAAATAGAGGGTTGGAGGGAGCCATAAAAAACAATCCTCTTGGCAAGACAAAGTTTATCCAACTCAAATTTGGTCTAGTGGAAAAGGCACTGGGTATAAAGACAAAAGAACTGGATGTAAATGATGATCTTGGGTAAGTCACTTCCCCAGTTTGGGACTTAATTCTATCATCTATAAAGTTAGGTGGTTGGAGTAAAGAAAAGCTAGTGAACCCTCTGGTTTGACCAGTTTGTAATTCATGCTCCTAAATGAGCATCTATCCTATTTTGAATGACCCCTGACCTGAATTGTTGGATTGGTTCTGTCATTGGTGAGCTACATGACCTTGGGTCAGTCACACTTTTTCATCAGTAAAATGAATGGGTTAAGGTTAGATCATTCAGTTATATAATTAATAAGCATTGACTAAGTGCCTAATATGTGTCGGGCACTCTGCTGAGCTCTGAGGTTATAAAAGACAATCATGAAACAGTTTTTGCTTTCAACTTTTATTCTATAAGGAGAAACAATTGAATATATAGAAGTTTATTCCAAATACATACAGGGTCATTTCAGTGGGATGGGGAAGCACTAGATTGGGTGAATAAAGGGAGGGGTCAGAAAAGACTGTGTCATTTGAGTCACGTTATGAAAGAAACCAGGGCTTATTGGAAACCATGGAAGGTCACGGAATATCATATGTAACAGGCAGGCAGCCAACTTGGCCAGACTACAGAGTGCATGAAGGGGAATGAATGTATAAAAAGCCTGGGAAGACTTACTTACCCAGCTTACTTACCCTTACCTTCCCAGGTAGGTTAGAACCAGATTCTAGAGTCTTGATTATCCAACAGAGGAATCTGTCTTTGATCTTCAGACAAGAGGGAACTTGAGGTTCTTAAGTGGGGAAATGTAATGGTCAGACTTACATTTCAGACATTTTAGACATATTTTGGCAGGCTTGTGGAGGATAGAACACAGAAGGGTAAGAGTTGAGGCAGAGACTTTAGGGTTCATGTAGAGGGCTTGACCTTGGTGAGGTGCGTTACCTGATCGAGCATCAGTGACTGGAGTGAAGGAGGAGAGAATGTGAAGAATGAGTGGAGGATGAGAATAGTGAGAACAATGTCAAAGGGACACAAGGAACAGAATAGGTGAGCAGTTTATGGTGAATAGCTTTGATTTTCTCTGTAAAATATGACGTAGTGGGAGGGAGATTAAGGGGAAAAAAGTGTAGATTTTGAATAGTCTCTGAGAGAGTGGGATGGAGAATTAATAGGGAAGAATAAAAAAATGTCCTTTCAGTGAGGAACTAGTTGAGATCAGACAATTTAAGCTTATAGAGGACCCAGTATAGACTTGTGACTTCTTTCAACTCCATTCAGCCTTACTTAAGTAAGAAGAGAGAAAGGTGGGGTTGGTAGGAATCCAGGCTTGGTGATTGGCAAGGTGTAAGAGGCCATAGGACAAAGGAACAAAGGAGAAGAGAAGAAACTGAAATGGTGAACCAGTCAACAGCTGGGTCAAGGCTGGGAAGGGAGGAAAGTGAAGTCAGAGCAGATAATCTGGCCTAAGAGAGTAGTAAGGGGTGGAAAGACTGGAGGTCATAGTGATAACAAAGGATAGGAAGAGCGAGACACAGGATGAGATGTTAAGAGGTTATGGTTGTGCACAGCAACACTTGTGGGTGATGGCAAAACGAAAGGTATGACCATCTCTGGGTGTAGTCATGATAGAAGGATTGTGCAGGTCACAAGGATTAAGAAGACTGGGGAACTGGAAGGCCCGGGTGTTTAAGAGAATATAAATCTGTACTCTTGAAATCCTCTAAAATAAGAGTAGGAGCTGCAGAGGAACAGAAGACAGACAACGAGGTACTGGACTTCCCAGAAAGGGAGAAGAATGATACGAAGACTGAAGAGAATTACCACTAGGACGTAAATTGTTTGATATGTGTGCCCAGTGTGAACCTCAAAGGAACAGGAGGGGACTGGGAGTGGCATTGAGTAGAAAGGGCTATGCCAATCCCTACACCAAGAAGGTGTGTTAGAGGGCGTGGGAGAAGGTGCAACCAGGAAAGGATGGCCAGGGATGACGTGTCCTTGGGAAAGCCAAGTCTGCGAATGCCAGAGGATGGAAAGAGTGCAAGGAGAAGGAAGGGGTCTAAGATACAGAGGATCTTGTCAATGAGTGAGTAGAAATTCCAAAGAGCAAAATGAAAGTGGTAAGCTGACCGAGATGGAGTATTGACTCTTTAATTGTAAACTGTGATGTTTGGGTGAGGAGATTCTCTACCCTTCCTTCATAAAGTGTTCCAAATTTTATCAACATTTAGCAATAAGTGGTCTTTTAAAGCTTTAAATCTATGACCCTGAAAACATGTGTCTCTACAGCCACCAGTATGACTGGCTCTGGTTTGCTTCCTCTTACCTATCTGGTGGCAATCCAATAGGGCCTATTAGATTTGCAGTGGGGCTTCTTCATAGAAAAAAAGTGAGAGGAGGCATGAGCTAGTCTTAAATCCCATGTTCTTATTTTCACTTAGCTCTTGATCTAAGTGACTCCTCTCAGCATTTTCCACAAAGAAGTGTCCTTAGAATAGGTCACATCAAGCGGACAGCCTTGGGATAAATGAACTTGTCTTTTATGTCTTATCTAAGGTTGATCTAGTCATTTACTAAGTGACTCATTGAGGAAACAGAAACTGGTTGGCTAGTGACAAAGTCATTCTCAATGTGGGAAACATATGCTGATTCTGACTCATACTTCATAGCCACATGGGGACTGAAGGACCTATCTCACCCTTGAACAGCTAACCCTGAGGCATTGCTCTAATGATGGGAAATTTCTAAATGCCCACTGAGTTCAATTGAATAATGGTTCAATCCCAATGATGCTTGCATATTTCCACCAGAAGATTGGCACTTAGTAGAAAGAACACGAATATGCTGGTAGGCTCCCAAGAGAATTTCTTCTCTGCTTCCTTCAATCTTCCTGAAGGGAAGCTATAGAATAGAAGTATTTTCAACCATGTTTTTTTTTCAAACATGTTTATTCGTAACAGTATTACATGATGTGTTACAGAAATTAATGGAAAATCTCTAAAAACATTTGCTGTTCTGTTGAATGCATCATACATAAAGTTAAAAATAATGTGTCCGTATATGTTAACAAACTGTCAGCTGAGGTAAAGTCGAAGTAGATCTAGAAATGTACGGCAACAGTCCTTTTATCTTTCTCCTCTTTATTAAAAAAATATGTGTCAGAATGCAGAAATGGAATTGAACAAAACCCACAGAGTAAACATCATTGTTGTCATTATCATCATTATTATTATTTCTGAAAAAAAGGTGCCCAGTACATTAGATGATGGCATTTCGTTAGACACTGGGATGACTGTGGTCTATTGAAATTGTCTTGTTACATGTAGAGATTGAAGAGCTACGGGGAATGATAACAAGATGGAGATTGAGTTTCCCTGGTTTTAAAATTTAAAGTGACAAATTTAGTGCCAGTGAAGGATGAGGAATTAACAGTTATACAAGTGGTGTATGAAACTGGTCCAGTGCAGGCTCCCTGTGAACTTCTGGGTTTCAGCCTCTTTGCTACAGAATAAAGGATGGTTGGTATTCCATTGAAAGGACTTGGTAGTTCTAGCTTCCCTGACTACCACTTGGCAAAAGAACATTGCCAATGATGAGATGGGCAATAATCTTAAATGCCAACTTTCTATCCCTTAACTTGTTCCATGGATTTCTTTATGTTCCAAGGAGTGGGCATTCCTAATGGAGTCCTGTAAGTGGCAAAAAATCCACGGGGCTGTTGGATTCTGCTCTAAAAATATTTCCCAACAGCATAAGTGGAACAGTTAATTTGACTATTTCAAAATCAAGCAAGGTTGGAAGCAGTTTGTGATTGAGAGATAAAAATTAGAAGACAGCCACATTGAGGCAGAAGATAGCACCACTTGTTGGAGCAGAAATCATAAAACAACACACAGTTCTCTAAGACTTGCTTAATGGGAATGGTCACCCTTTCTGACTCACCCTAAAACACAACCCGACTTATGTGAATGCAGTTGCTGTATTCCCTTCTTCCCACTATTTTTGTTGTAACTGTTGATTGAAGAAGGTGGTTTCTTCATAAAATTCATGTTCATTCTTATGAAAAGGATAATATTCATAGGTGGCAATTTACAGATGAAAGGCAGGGAGATCAGAAGAGCAAGAGGAGAGGGACAAAAAAGATAATAGGACAGAATGGGAAATGAAGGGAAAGAAGAGAGAATGGAAAGGAAGGGAAAGAGGAGTAAGGGAAAAGCAGAGAAGAGAAAGAGAAAGATGACTAGAGGGAAAGAGAAGTGACGGAAAAAGAGGAGGGAAAAGAACACGGAGTTGATGAGAAGGAAGAGGAGAGAAAACAGAGAGGGGGAAAAAGACGATGAGAAGTAAAAGGGAAGATGAGAGAAAAGAAGGAAAGGGCGAGTGGTAGACGGTCTCCTCATCTCTCTGTATCTTGGGCACTTTCCCTTCTAGAAACCAGTCTCATAGATTTTACCGTGATCGTGTTCTCAAGACACCTAACCAGACAGCAGATTCCAGCAGCCAGGTATTGCAACATTTGGCCCCAAACAGTTTCAACCATCCCAATCTATCACTCTGTTCTTTGTTGGTGGAAACCAAGCTTTCTTCTAAGCCATTTCAGAGCACACCAACATGACAGCATAAATGGTGGCTGCATCCTGGCCCACTGAAATCCATGACAGTGATGCACCTTCACCTGTTCAAATTCTGAAATTATGATAACAACCCTAGACACAGATGAACCATGATCCCTTTACAGTTTTCTTCTTATTGTTAAACTGCGAATCCAACTCGCGGTAACTGCATAGGAACATTAGGAAAACATGTTTGACCTGTATAAGAATTCTCTGGAGGGCAAAAATATAGAGCTTCTGTATGAAAAGCATGTGCTAAACAGAGTAAGGAACCAAAAACTGCACTTCCCCCCCCCCCCCCCAATTAATGTAAAAAAAAGGAAGCTAAAACTCTCTGTGTCATGTACAAACAGTCCCGCAGTTTCCATAGGGGAGGAGTCAAGAATCAAAAAGACAGGCTCCAAAGGGTCATGTACACTCTATATGCACATGCTGTCTAGATGCATATATGTATGTATAGATATATATATATATATATATATTCTTTTCTTTACATGAAGTTTGGGTAATTTTGTGGAAAAAGTGAGATCATTACCTGATGTGATCCCTCCCAGTTTTCACTAGTTGCTGATTGGCTAGTTACTACCGCCAGACACACCTGAGCTCTAGCCCCTTATCACATCAGCATAAGCTTGTGGAAACCATACAGCATGTAAGAACCGTCCTTCCAGCTTGTTACACCTCCAGAGCCACCTGTTCCTCTCTCTACAGTGTAATGGCATTATTTAAAAGAATTATCAGTAAGATTGATATTTACAAAAAAAATTATCAACATTGGACCTCCTTAAAGCCATTTCCCTTACCAAATTGCAAGAGTTTTATGGTAAGATTTTTTTTTCCTTTTTCAAGATATAAAATAAAAAAAGAGATCCCATTTGAGTTTTCTGATGTACAAAAAAGAGATAGGGATGAACCACTTGCATCAGAGGTTCAGTTTGTTACCCCACTGTTCAAGCCACCGTTGTCCTATTTGGAAAGTCAGTTTCATCCGAATCTGCAAACTAAAATTGGACCAGAATTATTTGGCAAATAATATTCTTTAAAAAAAAAGTGACACACAGAGAAGAGAACACTTGTCTGCATAGCATCACAGCAGCAAGAGATTGGAGAAATAAAAAATATTCCTTTATTGTACTTAGCATTTGGAGTTTTCTAGGAAATAATGAGTTTTTTCCTCCTTCTCATCCAAGAGAGATGATGCATTTTCTTCCCATAGTGAGAATGTTCAATCTGAAAGCAGCATTTCTCCATCCTGAAGCACGAGAGCAAAGAGGTCCTTTTGGCAACCATTTTTTAAAAAAAATCATCACAAATAATCAGTTGTGTGATTTAATTCTGTGATTTCAAGTTAAGGTTCATTTCACATGAGGCAATTTCCAACTAGATTTCATCACTTATTGGGAGGGGGAAGTTACCAGGAAGTACAAAAAATGGTATACCCATTATCTCTAAGTATGCTAGGGGGAAGAGGAACCCCCAGATCAAAGCCACAAGGCAGGACCAGTTTTCTGTAGTGATGAGAAACAATCATCATTGATTTAAAAATGCAGACTTGGGCCCAAGAACCTGATGGACAATGATCTTGTGAGCACACCAGACCCTCTGACTTTGCTTAAAACAAATAAGTGGCCATTACAAGTTAACTTTTCACTGTCGGTGACTCCATATGCAATGGTCGAGGTTGAGGGAAACAAAAAGATTTCCCATCGTGGGCAATTCAGAACTCTTGTCAAGAGAGCTCAAGGTTTTTGTAGGGTAAGTAATTGTCGGACGGTTCCAGGGATGATGATGATGGGGGTTCCTTTTTTTTTTTCCTTTTTGTGCTGCCATAGATATTAGCCGCTGGTTGCCCAAGTGGTCAGGTCCATCTGTAGAATTAGTTCAGCAGGCAACCATCAATTCCATTGTCAGATGGGGTCATGTCAAAGAAATCAGGAGAGCCCAAGGCCTGTTGAGATGTAGGTTTCCATTTCAGTCTTGAAGCGCCCACCCCAAACCCACAATGATTCTATTTCTTAGGTTTGTTGATCTGCGCGTAGAGGGATTCATACTCCTGTGGACAGAAGAACACAAATGAGCATGGTCCTCCTAGACAGGAACTGTGGAATATGGACTTGGATATACTTTGGAGAATATTATCAAATGAAGTTCATTCATTTAGGCTTCCAGCAAACGTTTACAATGTGTTGGACGTTGAGGGTGATAAATAAATTCAGGTAAGATATTGTCCTTGTTTTGACAAAGCTTACAATCTAGTGGGCATGTGTGACATAAACATACATAGCATCATTGATTTAGAACTGGAGGGGAATTTAGAGGCCACAGATCCCAGCCCTCTCATCTTACAGATGAGGAAACTGAGGAACAGAGTGTTTGAATAATCTGCCCAGGGTCACACAGCTAGTAAGTGACTGAGGCATGATTTTTAACTCAGAACTCTTTGATTCCAAGCCTAGCACTCTTTCCACTATATCTTACAGATAACTATAATGTAAAATATTACCTAAACATATTAGAGATGAATTCATAGAACCTTGGGAAGACTTGTCTGAAAATGCAGAGCAAAAATTTAGAAGCAGGAAAATAACATCAAAAGATTTCAGAAATCTTACATACACAATGACCAACTGTGACCTTAGGGGACTGGTGGAAAGCACGCCTCCTGCTTATTGGCAGAGGGGATGGACAAGAGATGCACATACTTTCATATGTGGCCACTAGATTGATTTCTTCTTTTTAAGTACACTTATTTGTTCCAAGCAGGGTCCTGTGGGTGAAGCGGAGGTTGTCATTGGGGACAGACAGTGGTACTTTTGAAAAAGAAAGTAACATCAATAAAAAATAAAATAAAAAAAAAATCAATAAAAAAAATAAATAATCAATAAAAAAAATAAAGGGAAAATGTATGAAATGATGAAAATAAATGAAATAAAGAGTTACAAAATGACATGTTATATAAAGTCTAGGGTAACTGGTCATTGCTGTTTGGAGAGAATTCCTAGAAGAAGTGGTACTTGAAGTGAATCTTAAAGGATTCATTGGGAATTTCAACAAAAAGGGGAGGAGTGATATTCTAGTGACACTGTGAGCAAAGGTATAGAGGTGGGACCATTCTGATTGAAGCACAAGGGGGGAAATGAGATAAGGATGGAAAAGGAGGATAGCATCAGATTGCAGAAGGTTTTGAATGGTAGGGCATAGAGTTTTAATTTTATTCTGAAGCCAAAGTTTGTAGAAGAGGACTGTAGCTTTCAAGGGTTGCTTATGGACTGACTTCAGATGGGCTCCATGTGTATTTCCTATCACTCCATTCCTTCCTCTACACATCGATGCATTTCAAAATATGGTCACTTGAAATGGTACAAACTCTATTTCAAAGAATATCTAAGTTCTGATGAGGCATGAATAATTGGACATCTGTATAAAGAGATACTCACAAAATATCTTCTGATTTTTGCTTTAATATGGTCCATTTTAAGGGTGTAGTGTTAAGAACAGTGGGCCTTGGTTTCAGAGTTCCCACCTCTTACATTAACTAAGTCATGTAACCTTGAGCAATTCAACAAACATCTATTAGACTACTGGGTGCATGGTGCTGCAGATACCAAGACAAACACAAATAATCCCTGACCTCAAGAAGATTATGTTCTGCAGGAGGCATACAACATGTGTGCATGTTAGCAAATACACAATATTTCAAGTACTTAAAGTAATTTTTCTATTCTTCTTTTAGAATCTTATTTTTATAGATACTTTTAATCTTTAACAACACATTAATTCCTGCATAGATCTCTCTCTTCAAACTGAGTGAGCCTTTACTTGTCATAAAAAAATTGAAAAAAGGAATAAAAGGCAGTCCAGCAAAACCACCAAACACATCAATCAAATCTGAAATCGTACGCAATGTTACCTATACTCCCAGAGCTTCTCCCATGAGAGTTAAGAGTGTTTTAACTCTTCTCTGAGGCCTAAATCTGATCATGATAATTACATACCAATTAGTTTTCAAAGTAATTTTGAGAGGGAGATAGAACTGAGCATGTAGTCAGAAAGACTTGAGTTAAATTCCTGCCTCAGATACTTACTAGTTGTACGACTTTCAGTAAGTCACTTTACCTTTCTGCGCCTCAGTTTCAGTTTGTAACATGAGAGTATTGGACTCAATGAACTCTAAGTTCCCTTCCAACTCTCAATCTATGATGCTATGAAATGGGCATATATTACTCTCCTTCTCTGGTCTGAACTATCATTTTCCCTCTTTAAATGAAATTTCTCTTTCTCTCTCTCCCTCTCTCTCTTTCTCCATCTTCTCTCTCATCTCTTTCTCCATTTTCTCTTTCATCTCTTTCTCCATCTTTTTTCTCATCTCCCTCATCACTCTCTCTCATCTCATTCTTCTCTCTCTTTCTCCTCTCCTTTCCTCTTTTCCTGTTTCTGTGTGTGTGTCTCTCTCTCTCATATGGAAGAGGGGTATATTAAATGCTAAATGTGACTGTTTGGAAGAAATATTGTATTTTGCCGGGAAGGATGTTAACATCAACGTTTCTGGGCTATCGTTGAAGAGTGGCACTCCGATCCCTCCCTATTCCAGCTCTCTCCATTCCACCTTCATCCCAGACACCCTAAGAAGTCAGCGTGACTTGATCTCCCCCGACAATTTACTATATTCTAATTCTGGAAGCTAATTAATCCGACAGAGAGGGACACCTAAAAACAGAAGTAGGCAGCAAGTTCAGCCAGGCTCATTACTGGCAGCCAACATTAACTTTCCAAAGCAGTGATAAATATTCACAGATCCTGAGAGAGCCTGAATTTAGATTTGAGCAGCCTTCACAACAAGGCAATAGTTAGTGCTCAGTTATCCCTATCAATGATGCGGAACACACCAAACACCTGATGATTCCCAGATCAGATGAGTGTTGTAATGTCCTCATGGGAAGGGAGTATCATAAAATGGATAGGCAACATGCTGGCCTTGTAGTCAGAAGAGCTGGGTTCAAGCCCTGCCTCTGACTCAAACCTGACTGTACGACCCTGAGCTAGCCAGTTAACCTCAGGTAATTCTTTAAGACTATCTGAGGCACAGAGCAGGTATTGATCCGAGTTGGTAGAAGGTGTTCCATCATAATGAAATCACATTCTGTGTAATGATGTTAGATCTGTCAAATGTCATAATATAAAAAATTATAGCCCTTTTCCAAAAATGTTTGTTATAGATCAAGAAGGGTCCTCAGAGTTCCTTTAGTCTAATTCTTTCATTCATTTTACAAGTGAGGAAACTGAGGCCCAGGGAAGTAAAATAACTTCCCAAGTCACAAAGAAAGCAAATGTCCAAGACAATATTTGAACCTTGGTCCACTGCCTGTACCACACTGTGCACCAATGTAGGCATTTGGCAAAAGGTGTGCCTTGCTGATTGTTAAAACATAGAATGCTAATGCTTAGGGGACCCTATGATAAGGGTACTGAGATATGGAATATTATTATTATAAAGTAACTTAAGTCAACTAGCATTTACTAAGCACCTACTATATGCTAGCCCCTGTGCTAAGTAAGCCTTGTGGATGCAAAGAAAGGCCAAATAAACAAAAAAAAAATAGTCCCTGCTCTCAAGGAGCTTCCAGTCTAATAGAGCAAAGCATATTATAATGTAGCACATTAGAGCTGGGAGGGACATAATCATGCATAATAGTATAGCTGGCATGAAAATGTAAATGCTAGAATAGGGAGGGACCTTATGACACAGAATGCTGGAACACAGAAGGCTAGAGCTTCAAGGGTGCTTAGAACATAGCACTTAGATTGCTGGAGTTGCACAGGAACTTAGAATATGCAATGCTAAAGCACAAACCACATAGACTATTAATGCAAGAAAGAGCTTAGTATGTAAAATGCTGGACAATAAAACATCCATAGAACATGGAACATCAGCACTCAAAAGGACTTTAGTTGGCAATCTAGTCCAATCCCTTAAAGACCAACCCATACTGGGGCCAGAATCTTCACTACACCATTCTCAACAAATAGCCATCCACCTTTGTTTGGGGACATTCAATGAAGTAGAGCTCACTGCCTCCCAAGACAACTCATTTTAAGGGAAACTGAGGACAATGAAGTTAAAAGCAATTTGTTTAACTCTGATTTAGATTAATGGTAGGACCAGGACTAAAACCCAAGTATCTTGACTACCTCCAACCCCCACCCCAGTCCAGTGCTCTTTCCATAAGTGAGAGGTCTTTTGAATTAAATGTAAAGGTAATAGCGGTAAACACTGTTGAGCACAAAATAGAGAGAAAATAATCTTTTCATACAAAGAAAAGTAGGGAAACAATCACAGTGAAGAGTCTTGAGATCATGCTATATAAGAATAAATTAAAAGAACTAGGAATGTTTAATCTGGAGAAGAGAAGACTTGGGGATGGATATATATATATATATATATATATATATATATATACTCTTCAAGTATTTGAGTATATATACTCATCGAGTATTTGATGTCCCCAAAGCAAGAATGGCAATGGGCTGGGAATGGTGTCGAGGGGATTCTTGTCCTGATATGGGTTGGACTGGCCAGTCTGTGAGGCATCTTCCAGTTTAGAGCAGCTGAATATTCAAAACTCAACTAAATCCTGTCCTTTGAGCCTGACCTTGATACTGTCTTATTGGTGAAATTTTCTTCTAATGAGACCCCTTTAAGGTTACCTCCCTTTCTAGTGAATTCCACTCCTTAGTAAGGTTTTAGTGTCTGCCAAAACACAACTAAATAAGATGTTTTCTAATAAATAAATACAATGTGCTTAATAAAATGAAAATGGGAATAACAGGGTAACAGATTTCTTGCCGTCACCTTAAATTCAACATATCCAGCCAAGCTCATTGTATTTTACACTCCCATTTCTGTTAATGGTGCTCAGTCACTGAGGTTTGACAGTTTGTAGTCATCTGTGATTCTTTCCCTTCTTCATTCCCCAATGCTATCCACCACAGAGACCTGGCCATGTTTCCTTGTCATGTATTTCAAATCTGTTCCTGTCTTTTAGCTGTCACCATCCTCCTCTTGGCTCTACCCTTATTTCCACAAGCTTGAATTATGAGAACCTTTTAACTGGTCTGCTTACTTCTATCTCTCCTGCCCTCTCTATGCCCACTCTGTACTGACAAATTTAGCTGCCTAAAAGGTCATTCTGTTTTGTGCACTCCCATGATCAAACATCATTGATGACTCCCTAATAGGTTGTTGAATTGAAATGAACTGAGTTGGACTGAATTTTGGGAGGGACTGAATGGAGCTAGTTCCATTAAGAGCAACCTGAATAACGAAAATCAGCTGAACAAACACGGGATGTCTAGTCCAAAGTAGATTTAGATGGAGTTAGGAGAAGTGTGTTAAAGTATTTGAAGGGCTATTATGTGGCAGAGGGAGTGGTCTTTTTTCAGGGTAGTTCTAGAAGACAGGAGTGAGACTAACAAGGAAAAGTTAGAGGGAGGCAAATTTCAGGCCAACATAAAGCAATTTCTCACAACAAGAGCTGTCCAACAGTAGACTGGGCTGTTTCTTAAGGCAGTGACTTCCTCTGCAGTGGCAGTTTTAAGAGGCTGGGTGACCAACTGTCAGGCATGTCGAAGAAGGGTTTCCTCTATGGGGAGGGATGTTGAATGAAATAACTTTTAAGGTTTCTCTAGGCTCTGAGGTGTGGGGATTCTTCATTATGATTGCTTGGGGTGGGGGGAGGTCATTGGAAGCTATGAAGACCCATATGTAGCCTCAAGGCCATGGATTAGCCCCATTCTTCTTCCCAATTTTGTTGGAGCCATTGTGTTCATGTCCTTCTACAGGGCCTGGGTTCAGATCTCACTTCTAATACTTATTACCTGTGTGACCTTAAGCTAATCATTTCTCATCTGTGGGCCTAAGCTTCTTCATCTGTAAAATGAGGAGGTTAGACTAGATGGCCTTTGGGGTTCCTTCCAGCTTTAGTTCTATGATCCTATATTGGGGGTCATCTTGGCTTTCTCTGGATATCGGGGGGTGAGAGACACCAATGGAGCTTGTGGGCTACATAATGGCTATCCTTCATTCACTCTCACCCTTTGACCAGATTATCTTCTTTTTTGTTCACAGGTGAGGCCAGGTGGTATAAAGGTTTGGGGCTAGAGGTCCCGAGGTCAATTTGAAGCTTGGAGACTTACTACTTATGAATTTGGGCAAGATACTTTACCTCAGCTTCAGTGTCCAACTCTGTAAAATGAGAGAGTTGGACTAGACATTTAATATATACCCTTCCAGATCTAAATCTATTATCTTAATATCCTTGGTCTGACATTCAAGGCCTTGGACAACCTTTAACCAAACTTCCTACCTAGCCTCACTGCCCACTATGCCCAGAAGTGAGCACTGGCCAAAATGGTCTATTCACTGTCGTTTCTTCACATCTTTTAAAATTTCTCATCTCTGCCCCCTTTTTGCTCATGCTGCTTCGCTCAGATCAAAAGTCTTCCTCTCCTTCTCTGTCTTTCAAGATCTAGCCCAAATCTTCTTCTAAGAGGCCTTATCTATCTACTCCAAATACTCAATGATGTCTTCATGCTTGGAATTTGATCAGGAAGAGAATGGAATTTGGGGCCAAACAATATGAGAATATGTCCTGGCTCTACTTGTGTGATTGGACAAGTCACTTCCACTATGGGCCTTAACTTTCTCTCTTCTAAAATAAAGGGGCTAGACAACACATATTTTAAAGTCCCTAGACCCAACTCCAGGCCTCCAACTCTAATCTCAATTCTGAGTGCTAAGGTTCTGTGCTGTAAGGACTCTCTCAGCCTTGATGCTTTGTGCTTTAAGAAAAGGGCTCTTAACCTGGGGTCTGTAAACTTTAGGAAAAAAAAATGACAACTGCATTTCAATGTAATAAGCTTCTTTTGTAAACTTATGAATTTTATTTTTTCTATTTAAAAACATTATCTAGAGAAGGGGTACATGACACAAAAAATGTCAAACCCCTGGAGAACTGAGGATCTTCCTCTTCCTCACCCCTGCTGATCAATGGGAAGGGGGCCATGGATTTCTCCCATCCCTACACAGCCCCTGTTGCTCCACTGACCTCTTCTCATCAGGCACAGGATGTCCACAGTCAGATAGATGCTAACTCCCAGATAATCCTACATCTGCTGAAGACATTTCAGAGCCCCATGCCACTCTCATCCTTGGCTTGGTAGGGGACCACCCAGCTTGCCATTACTCCCTAAGGTGCTCTGGTCCTAAGCCCAGAAGGCTAGGAAGCTTTTGGACTTTCTCTAAGTACTATCTAATCCATTCATCTTCCAAAAAGTTAGCATAAACATGAACCCTCTTTGATGTTTTGTCTCCCCAATTAGAATGTGAGCTCCTTGAAAACAGGAAATCCCTGTTTTCTATTTGTGTTCCTAGTACTTAGCAGTATACATCTAATAAATGCTTTCATACGCCATTCAATCCCAAAGTTATTAAGTCTCCCAAATAAGATCTCCAACTGAAGCTCTCTTCATTTCCAATTCAATGATTTCTCCACCATGCCACACTGACTCCCAGTTCTTAATAATCTCCAAGGTCCTTTCTAGCTCTTAATCCTTTGATCCTATGGATTGATGGTCTTCAGCCAGAAGGCCTGTTGGTTTTTGATTCTGGGGCCAAGCTGAATTAGACCTAATCTCTCTTCCATATCTTACAGTCTATGGTCTAATGTAGAATATTGTTTCTCAATGCTTCCCTATTACCTTCTAATACCCTCATCAAGGTTATTCTGGATGTAGGGATATATTATGCTCATAAAATTTTGATGTAGATTAGAAGGTGGGTAGGCATATGGGTCAGCAGTAACTGACCTTCTTTCATTCATTTTTTTGGTGGTAATGAAGAGTCAGTTTTTCCCTCATGGTCCATATCTTTTTCTCCTTCAGAGACTGGGAAGTACTTAAAATGTGGAAAGCAGCAAGTATGTCCTCCTCACACTTTTCTTTTTCTAGGCTAAACATCCCTAGGTTGTTGAATTCAGGGAGTCTTAACCTGAGGCCTAGGAGTTCATGGACAGATTTTAGGGGGCCTGTACATTTGGATGGGAGAAAAAGGGTATCTTTATTTTCTTTACTAATCTCTAACTGAAATTTAGCATTTCTTTCATTTATTTAAAAACATGATTCTGAAGGGGTTCATTGGCATTATCAGACTTCCAATGGGGTCCATGAAAAAAAAAGAGCAACAATTCTTCTTTATTTGATGATTACAAGAACTCGTACAGAGGTAGCTTGCTATAATGGACAGAGAGCCAGATTTGCCTAAGAGTCAGGAAGGCATGGATTCAAGTTGTGCTTTGGATAATTATTGGCTGTGCGACCTTGGATTAGTCTTTCATTCTTTAGAGTTCTAGGCAACTGAATCAGTTGTTAAGTTGCAGAGAAGATTCTGATTTGCATTGGTAGAGGGATTTTTGTCACTGGGAGTTCCCTATGCCAATGGAAACACAGGTTTAATGCAAAAATAAAAATGGTAATTGGTGTTTACAACGCATTTGGAAGTTTTCCAAATATAAACAGCACATTCTCTCACCTAAACTTTGACAATCCTGTAAGGTAAGTGGTACTACAGATTCTATCATGCCGTTTTACAGATGAAGAAACTGAGTCTCACTGAAGTAAAGTAATTTTCTCATGCTCACTTGCCCAGTAGCAAAGATCAGATCAAAACATTATATCTGGAAGATATAGATTGGAAGGTGGGCAAGCATACAGGTCAGCAGTAATTGACATTTCATTCACTTTTTTGATGATAATGAAGAGTCAATTTTTCCCTTATCAAGTTTAAACATCACTGTTTTCCAGATGAGGAAACAGGAGGGTCAGAGAAGACATGTAACTTACCCAAGGTCACTCAAATGTTATAAGTGTCATGATTCAAACCAAAATCTTCAAGATTTTGGGCCATAGAACTAAATCACCTTTATAACTCATCCTCCCTGGACATGGTGTTTACAATTCAATTCAATTCACCCAACATTTATTAAGTAAACACCTTCTGTGTGCAGAGCATTGATAGGTACTGGGAGAGACACAAAGCTTAGATTGTACCCAGTTCCTGTCCTCATGGTGCTTACAATCCAGTTTCTAGAATCCTCCCTGATAGGGTCACCACCCTCTGGCTACCTTCTAGCCTTTCTATCTGGCTGATTCTCTTTTGCTTCACCTTGGGGTGAATCCATCTTAAGCGAGACTTTAATGTTTCACGTTCAGGCTATGGAGACCAGAATGAAGAATGACTCTGTTTCTCAGAGATCTTGATTATTTATGGCTCCATCCATTGTTAATAGTCAAGACTGACTGCATGGCTTCCCCTCCTTGACTTGACAGCTGTGGCGGGGAGAGGACCTGATAAGCAGTTTATTTACTTAACTCATTTAACTGAATAAATGTTTTCATTTTTCTTTCATCTCTTCAAGGAGCTCATGATGCATTCTGAGATTGCCCCAGAAATGGATCCCTGTGACAGACATTCTTTGCTCCCCTGTCCTGGCCTTTGCTGTGTGAGTGTACGTCTTTTGGCCTGTTCTTTCCTTGAGTCTCACTCATACATGTTTCCCTACCTCAAACTCAGACTACAGAGAAGCATACAATAAAATAAGTCAGGTCTACAAACATTAATTAAGCACCTACTGTGTGCCAGGCACTATGTTAAGCACTGGGGATACAATAACTGAGTAGGTTTGGCTTGATTGTCCAGATGGAGACAGATGCTATGTGAAAGAGAACTGGATTTAGAGCCAGAGGATCTGGGTTCTAATCCTGCCTCTGTCACTATACGTGTGACATGGGATGAATCATTTACGTTTTCTGGACCTTAGGTTCTTTATTGATGAAATGGCAGGGGTGGGGGGAGGTATTGGGCAAAATGGCCTCTAAGTTCCCTTCCATCTCTAAATCTAAGATCTTAACCCCAAACATCTTCTGACAGGAAATCAGTGGAGATCTTCCTTGCCTCTTACCGGAGTGGACTGAATGTATCAACAAGGCTCAACCCTTCTTCCTAAGAGCCCTGCAGATATTACCAGGGGAATGTTGTTTGTGATAATAGTCGGACTTGTGATGGGAGTGTAGAGATGTCTCTCCTTTAAACTAAATAAGAGGGGAAGGGGAAAGAGACATAGAGGAACACTTATACACTGCTAACTCTGCTCACCCGCCTCCAAATAAATGTCTGAAATGGGATAGAGAAGCTAAATCAGCAGGGTGAAAAATCAACAAAAGTTTGGAAATATCAGGCGATTGAGGGCACTGAAGTCAAGAAGACCTAAGTTTAAATCCAGCCTCAGACACTTACTAGCTGGGTGACCCTGGGCAAGCCACTTCACCTGGTCTGCCTCAGTTTTCCTTATCTGTAACGAGAGCTGGAGAAGGAAATGGCACATCACTCCAGTATCTTTGCCAAGAAAACCCCAAAATGGGGTCACAAAGAGTTGGACATGACTGAAAAATAGCCAAACAACAAGTAACAATGAAGGCACTAAATGGATTTGAAGAAGAGGCAATAATGGTTGGGCACTTAAGAATGGGTTGCCGTTGGATGGCTTATTCTGTGAGCTCTTTATGGGGGGGGTGGTTTGCAAGATAGGTCAGCTGATTTGCCATCACTCTATAGAGGAAATGGCCATGTGATGTGCAATCCTTGATCTGTAGCTCTGAAATCTCCAAGTTAACCTTTCAAAAGGAAAAAAAAAAACTGCCCTATTTCAGATCACACTCGGCCCCATCTAGAAGACAAAAGTGCTGAAACGTGTAGCGGAAAGTTAAAGTTCTGATACTGCTGAAGAGGACAGTGGCCAGGAGAATAACAAAAATGTGATGGATTCTCTGCCAATCAAATGGAGGTTGGGCCAACAGAATAGATTCAAAGGATGGTGCTTTCATTTATTTTATTATTATTTTTTGGCTAGGCAATGGGATTAAGTGACTTGTCCAGGGTCACATGGCCAGTAAGTGTTTAAGGCCAGATTTGAACTCGAGTCTTCTTGACTCCAGGCCTAGTGCTCTATCTACTGCACCACCTAGCTACCCTATTCTCCACCTTATTCTGACCGATATGGAGAAAGTGGTCACCCAAGGAAATACAGGGTCCTTGAGAGGAAATGACCATGCCATCTTAGGAGGTTACAGTAAATAGCAACAGGAAAATTATAGGCAGAGCTGGATGCATATTCTAAATTTGGGAATGGTGATTTCTGATTTTAGACATGAATGCAACAGAAGGAATTTGTCCTTGAAGAGCCCTTTCCATTTTGTCTATAAAAGGATCCTGGGAAATGGGGCTCTTTCCCATGCACTTATCGAAACTTCCGCGGTTGCATATCTGTGTCACTTTATCAAAGTTGACCTGTCTGGCTTGTTAAACCCTTACTCAATGCATGCTTGTCAACTTGAAGTAACTATGACCCTTTGAGCTGGAAAAGGAACCTAGAGATCATCTGGTCTACAAAATTTTAACCTGGCATCAGTGAACTTTTAAGAAATATATTTTAATGATTATGTTTCATTCTAATTGGTTTACTTTATCATCCTAGTAATTTTATTTTATGTATTTAAGAAGATGATTCTGAGAAGGGTCCCTAGGTTTTCCCAGACTGCCAAAGGGGTTCTGGACATAAAAAAGTTGAAACTTTCTTTTCTAGTCCTAGTCTCTCTTTTTACAAATGAGGAAACTGAGGCCCAGAATGGGAGTGTAATTTCCTCTAGAACACACAATTAGTAAACAAGCAAGATCTCTACAAGCTGGAAGTATAAAATGAATAAGATCAAGCAGTGTGGTACAACAAAGAGATGGATGGATTTCAATAATGGTGGAAGTAGCAGATGCTCAGAGAGTGGCACCAAGGTGTCCTTGAATGCATTTCAGGATGCTGATCCCAGTTTACTGGCTAAATGGATTGGCTTATGCAAGTCAGGATGAAAACTATATTGCTAGATGGCTGTGCACTCCCACCATACACCAGAATGGAAGAATTGGGGCAACATATCGAAATTGAACATAGCTGGTGACCTCATGAAATAGAGCTGGGGAACATGGTGGGATCCACTCTCACCAGAATGGCAGCTTTCTCTGGAGAAGAGAGGGCCTGTGTTGAATGTCAAGTGCAAGAGAGCCTTCTGCAGAAATGGAACAGCCTCAGGGATGAGTAAGCATTGCAAGAATGTTTACTATTGGAGAGCTGGGTTGGAAGCAATGATCTAGTACAGAGAGTGAGGCTCCTCTCCAACACTTTGAAGGCAAAGACAGGCATCTTTGGACTGTTAATTCAAGGTTTGCTGTGAAGATGCTACAATAAGCATTATAAATGTAGAGCTGCAAAGAACTCAGGTCATCCAGATGAGGAAACTGAGGTCTTGATAGACCAAGTGACTTGCCCAAGGTCATCTACTAATTAGGCCAAAGAAAATATAACTGACCAATGGAGCTTATTTCTAGGTATGTGGACTTTCTTTTGGGTTTCCATCTTTTACTTACTAGCTAAGTAACACTGGTAAGTCATTTAATTTCTCTGAGTCTCTGTTTTCTCAGCTGGAAAACTAGGACAATAACAGATGACTCTTAAAGAATCCAGATCTTAAAGGGCCCTGGATCATCTGCTACAATCTTTTCCCTGGAGAAATGAGGAAACTGAGACTCGAAGAGGGATCCTTCAGATACCAAGCAGTAGAACAAGGAATCAGACTCAAGGCCTGTGCTCTTTCCACTCCACTACCCTGGAACCCCAGTGTGAATGGGCTCACAACTGATCTGGGGCTGTCAGGTAGAGGAAAGCTCTCTGCCAATGGGACAGCCAGATATAAATGCAAAGTGATGTCATTCAATCCAAAAGAATTATGTTGCACCATAATAAAGAACAGAATTAGCTCTAGAAAAAAAAATTAGAACCTGAATGTAATAATAAAACAAATCCAAAATAACGAAGAAGAAACATGTCACTCACCTTCTAACCCAGAGATAGGTGAGGAAAGAAAGATGCAGAATGAAATATGCCTTTTTGGATACAGCTAATGTGGGAATTTTTTTGTAGACTAATTAATTATGCCCTGAGAGTTTTAAAATTTTTTAAAAATTTGCTCGTGTGTGTGTGTGTGTGTGTTGAGAAGGGTATTGGGAGAGACAGATTAATTTCAGAGACGCCTGTTAATTGAAAAAAATAACATAAAAAAACAAAAGTAAGATTGACCTCAAAGATGAGACATGAGTAGACAGCTCCCCTATTTCCTTTGTTATCATAGGGGTGGGGGAGTCTACATATATGGACTACTGCATATTAAACCAGATTATTTTCAATGCATTGATTGGTTTTTACTTATTTTCTCCCCTCTTCTTTCTCTCTCTTTTTTAAAAAAATGTCATAGAGATAGGAATAATAAATATACTCTCTGGGAATAGGGAAATGACCCAGGGGAAAATCTAAATGATGTAAAAACAAAAGATATAAATAAAACAGATACATTTTAAATCATTGCTACCCTCATAGGATCACAGATTTCAAGCTGGAAGGGATCCTAGAGGTTGCATAATTTGACCTCCCCTTTTTAATGGTGAGTAAACTGAGGGCTAGAGAAATGAAAGGTCACACAAGTGGTAAGTAACAGACTCAGGATCAAACCTAGGTTCCCTGATTCCAAATTCAGTGCCCTTTCCATTACGCCATGTTGCTGTTATTTCTTCTCAATAGGAAAGCTATAGGTTCACTGGGCCTGGCATTCTGATTGGTCCTACGGCTGTCCTTGTATTGGAACACAGACATATGACGGTCATAGCAAACTTTGCAAGGTCACTTCCACACCTCACTGCCACGGGTGAAACCAAATTCATTCCATTAATATATTGAGCCCATCCCCTTTAGACTTTTGTCCTCCCTCCCTGACCCTGGCCCAACATGCAGACACATTTTGTGGGGAAATCCACAAAAGTCCCATCCCTCCAAACACATAGCAAATGGCAGGCCATGCAGTTGCTGGGCAGAAGCCAGAAAAGGAGTGATGTGGGAAAGAATACAAGCACTGGGGGAGAAGACACAGTAGGAAGAGCAGAGCCAGAGGAGGAGCAGGGACGGCAAACAGTGGGGAGAGGAGCAGCAGGCAGGCAAAGGGTGAAAGAGAAATAAAGGCCAGATACCTACCCCAACCTGCGCTATCTAGCTACCGACCTCTGGACTTATATTATCACCACTGGGGTCCCCACCACTGGGCTCACCAAATGGATCACTGCTGGATGAGGCCTGAGACCCATCAGGCTAAAATACAAGAACATAACACCTTTTTGTTGTGGTTGTTCTCAATAGAATCAAGTGGAAAGACAGTGTGGATTATTAGCACGCTGTAAATAAAGTTCATTGTTTAGAGAGAGGAGACGAATCCAGGGAAAGAGAGCACAGCCGCGGAGAGTACAGCCTTGTTTCTTTTCAGTTGATAAAGTGCCCAGGATTCACAGGTAATGCCTTTAGGAAAAATAGAAAGAAGGAAGGAAGAAAGTAATGGATGGGGGAGGATAAAGGAAGAAGGGAGGGAGTAAGGAAGGGAAGGACAGAGAGAATTAGGACAAAAGGAAGGAGGGAGGGAGGAAGGAAGGAAAGAAGGAAGGAAGGGAAGAAAGAAAGGAGGGAGGGAAGAATGAAAGAAAGAAGGGATGAGGGAAGAAAGGAAGGAAAAGGAAAGAAAAGAAACCCCCTTTATGGACTTCCCCTTTAAACCTTTTGCCTCTGGATCAGAGAATAAAAATAAACAAATATTGTCCTGGGAAGTCCTCTGTAATTATGCCCCAGACCCAGGATTGGCTTTTTTAAGAAATCTATTTTCACATTTATTTTGCTGGGTGATAAAAGGTCCAAAAAGTCATTACTCACAGCTTCCTGTTCTTCACTTTTGCTGGGGCTTTCAAAGCCCTCTTCAAAGATGTCATCTGTGGTGGGGTCACTGGCGTGGGATGCTGATGATTTTGATGGAGAACTTTGCCTGGGTGCAGGGGTTGGAGCTAGAAGGAATGGACAAAAGAGAGGGATTCAGTTTCACCTGGTTCCATTGTAAAGACATTCGTTGAGAGTCTACCATACAGAGGATGGCTCTGGATGTAGAAGAGGGGAAGGACGTACATACATACTTACATACATACATACATACATACATACATACATACATTCATACATTCATACATACATATGGTTACTGGGGTTAAGTGACTTGTCCAGGATCACACAGCTAGTAAGCTTCTGAGGCCAGATTTGAACTTAGGTCCTCCTCCCTTCAGAGCCAGTGTTCTAATCACTGTACCACCCACCTACGCCAGGAGCGACGTACTGTAAAATGAACATGATGTAAAAATGAAAGATACAAATAAATTTTAAAGAGTTGTGGGCCAAAGGTACCATGTGAGAAACTGGGATGGGAGAGGATGTCAAGTTTAGGTAGGCCATGACCCCTAACTTGGTGGAATTGACAGATTAGCTGGGGAAATAGAATACACAAATATCACTCTAAGATGCTCTAATGTATACTTGGCGCTTTAGGCAGGTACAAATGAAGTATTAACTGACATTCCAGTGATGACGGGTTGTGATTTACAAGGAGGGAATCAGAAAAGTTAAGTCAAATCAATCAGCCTTTATTAAGCACCTACTGTAAGCCAGGTGCTGTGCTAAGGATTTAGGGGAAGAAAAGAAGGTAGAAACAGGCCCGCCTTCATGGAACTCAGTCTAATGGAAAAGATAACATGCAAATAGCTATGTACAAATCAGGTCTAAACTAGATGACCTGGAAATAATCAAAGAAGGAAGGCACTAATATTGCAGAAAATGGGATCTTAGCTGAGACTTGAGGAAGCTGAGGAAGCCAGGAGGCAGAGATGAGGAGAGAGAGAATTCCAGACATGGGGGACAGTAAGATCAGAAGTCTGCAGTCAGAAGACTGGAAGGTAGTGGAGGCAGGGTATGAAGGATTTTAAAAACCAAACAGAGGATTAGGTATTTGATCCCAGAGAAGATAGAAAACCATAGGAGTTTCCTGAATAGGGGAGTAATATGGCTTTTGCTTTAGGAGAGCTGAGTGGAAGGTAGTCTAGAGTAGGGAAAGCCATGAGGCAAAGGAGGCTATGGCAACAGCCCAGGCATGAGGTGATAATGAATTGGATCAGGATAATGGCAGTGTCAGAAGAGAGAAGGGGCATGGACTGGAAACATTACACAGACAGAATCAACAGGACTTAGCAACTGATTGAATACAGAGAGAGAGAGAAAGAGAGAGAGAAAGGGGGGGGGAGAGGGAGAGAGAGAGAGAGAGAGAGAGAGTCGTAAGATGACAACTAAATTGTGAGCCTGGGTGATGGGGAGCATGATGCGACCCTCTCCACTTCCTTTCCTCTTTGTAGTCTGGCTTCCAACATCATCCAAAGTTACTAAGGATCTCTTAATTGCCAAACAACCTTTTCTCAATTCTACTGCTTTTTGACCTCTCTGAAGTCTGACACTGTTGATCATTCATTCTTCTCTGATGCTCTTTCTATTCTAGTTTTTCATGACCTTGCTCTCTCTCTCTCTCTCTCCCTCTTTCCCTCTCCCTCTCCCTCTGCCACTCTCCCTCCTTCTCTCCTCTGTCTCTGTCTGTCTGTCTGTCTGGGCTCTCCTACATATCTGACTGCTCCTTCTTGGTCCTTTGCTGGGTCTCCATCCAGGTCACACTCGCTAGCCATGAATATCCCACAAGTCTCTCTCCTGCATCTTCTACATCTTCTACTCTTATTCCTATGTCCTATATTATCTGGTGATCTCATTAGCCCCCATGGATCAATTATCATCTCTATGCTACTGATTCTCAAATCCACTTATGCATCCCTAAAGTCTCTGCTGACCTTTAAACTCACTGCTCCAACAGCTTATTGGAATTCTTGCATTGGATGTCCCATAGATGTCTCAAACTCAACAGGTCCAAAACTGAACTCATTATCTTTTTCCCTCAAAATCTCCCCCTTCCAAACCTCCCTATTGTTCTTGGGGGCACCACTATCCTCCCAGTCCCCTAGCTCAAAACCTAGGTGTCATCCTTGGCTCCTTATTCGCTTTCACCCTCTACATCCAATCTGTTGCCAAGACCTGTCAGTTGTACATTCATAATATCTCTCAAATACACCCTCCTCTCCCCTCTGACACTACCATCACCCTGTATAGGCCCTTATCAACTTATACTTGGACTATTGCAAAAACCTCCTGGCTGGGCTGCCTGCCACAAATCTATTCCCACACAAGTCCATCCTCCACTCAGGTGTCAAAGTGCCCTTCTTACAGCATGGGTCTAACCACATCAGCCCCCTACTCAATAAACTCCAGCAACTCCCCATTGCCTCCAGGATCAAATACAAAATCCTCTGACATTCAAAGTCATTCAAAACCTACCCATCCCCCACTTTCAAGTCTGCTTATACTCCATACTTCCTTCCTCCCCCATAGCCTGGGACCCAATGGCACAGGCTTCCTTATTGTTCCTCAAACACAATACTCAAGGGAAGGGGAGGGAAAGGAAGGGAAGGGATTGGTGCAGTATAAGTGTGGGGTTGAGAGGAAATATAAGAAGTTCAGTTTTGGGTGTGCTGCATTTAAGATGTCTATGGGATATCTAATTTGAGGTGGTCAATATTCAGTTGGAGATGGGAGATTGAGTTCAGGAGACAGATTAGGGCTGAATAAGTAAAATTAACAGTCATGTATAAAAATGATAATTGAATTCCTGGGAGTTGAGATAACTCAGTGAAATGGTACAGAGAAAGAAGGAGGCCAAGGATGGATCTTTGGGGGACACCAATGGTTAGTGGGCATGACCTGAACATCGAGCAGGGGAGACAGAAAAAAGAGCAGTCACAAAGGTAGGAGGAGAATCAGGACAGAGTAGTGTCACAAAAAGCTAGAAAGAAGAGAACATAAAGAAGAGAGTGATCAATAGTGTCAGAAACTGAAGAGAGGTAAAAAAGGATTAGAATTGAGAAAAGGCCAATAGATTTGGCAACTTAGAGATCACTGACAACTTCAGAGATAGAATTTTCAACTGAATGATGAGATTGGAAACCAGACTGCAGACAGAGAGTTAAGAAGAGAATGAGAAGAAGGAAGTGGAGAGATGGATTGTAAATGGTCTTCTCAAGGCATTTAATGATAAAGGGAAGGAAGGATGCTGGATGGTAGCTAGCAGAGATGGATGAATCACATAACGGTTTTTTGAGGATTGGGGAAATCTGACCATATCTGTAAGCAGGAGGGAAGGAGCGGATAGCCAGGGAGAAAATGAAGATAAGTGAGAGAGAGGAGATAACCGCGGGGGCAATCTGCTGGACAAGATGGGATGGAATGGGATCACTTGTGCATGACGAGGGCTTTGCCTTGGCAGTATGAAGAAGGAGATAGTGGGAAAAGGTATCGGAGTGATATAAAATGAGGAGGAGAGAAAGAAAAGGAGCACTTGTCTGATGGCTATCATTCTTTGCATTGAAACATGAGACAAGGTTCTTAGTTGAAAAGGTGGAGGGAGAAGGAGCCATAGGATGTGTGAGGAGGGACAAAATGGTTTGTTACAGTCATTGTGGGGAATGGAATAGTGAATCAATTAGAGAGTTATAAAAGGATTACCTTGCTGCAGGGAAGGCCCTTTTGAGATTCTGTAATCTAAATTTGAACTGGACTCAGTCAACACAATTTTGTGATTTTCTCCAGTTTTGTGCAGCAGGCTGAGAATAAGAGTGAACTCAAGGGATGATGGCAGTAATCCAGGACAGCTGTCAATAGACTAAGGGGACAAGGGACTCGAGAAAAGAGAACTAGTTCACCAAGAAGTCGAGATGGGAAAGGGAAGAGAGTTTAGCATAGGGGTGATGGCCTGGAAAAGAACTGAGCAATATTAGGCTTTAGGGGCCATGGTAAAGAAGAAGAACTGCATTAGAGGTCACAAGGCAGAAGGAGATATGGAATGGCAATAAATCATGGTCAGATAAAGAAATTTTATGGATATAAAAGTAGAACTCTCGTGAGTAGGCAAGATCAAAAGTATGACCATCTCTATGCATAGCTGTGGTGGGGTGGAATAGGCCATTGGAAAGGAAGAACTAGGAAGTTAAGGTGTTTGAGGTGAGAAGAAACAGAGGCATAAATTATAGACAGGTCTTCTCTAGGATTTTAGCCATGAAAGGAAGGAAAGTTATGGGAGGATAGCTACTGGGCATAGATAGATCAAATAAGTTTTGAGAGATTTGAGCGTATTTATAAGCAGCAGGGAAGGAACAAGTACAATGAGAGAGAATGAAGACAAATGAGATGTGGGGATAATAGAGCAAAATTCTGCTGAAGAAGATAGGACAGAATGGGGAACATCTATGCCTGTTGAGGGGTTTGCCTTGGCAAGGAGAAGGACTGTCTTTTCATGTGACATGGGTAAAGGAGGAGATAGAAGGGGAAAGGCATCTGAGTGATATGAGATCAATATACATGTAGCAGTCAGTCAACAAGCATTTCTTTAGCACCTACTATGTGCCAGGCATTACGCTAAGCACTGAAGATATAAGAAAAGCAAAAAGCTACTCCCTCTCATTGAGCTCACAGTCTAGGGAAGAAGTTGAGAAGAAGACTGTGATCCAGGTTTGCCCTCAAGGTGTAGGCGTCCCAGGGCATCAGGCATTTCCCACAGGAGAAGTCAACTAATTAGAGGAGTTTGTTATCCTGCTGAGATTATATGGACCCCAAGATCTCTCCTAAATCAGAGCTTTGATGAATCTATTACCTGGGCTTTAAAGACAGGGAGGGATTCAACAGGTAAAGAGAAGACAGATGACATTCCTGGCATAGAGAAGTGAATCTGAGCGTTTTTCAGTTGGAAGGGATCTCAGTGATCACAAAGACCAATCCACACATGGGAAAGAATCTCCTCTACACCATATTTGAAAAGTGGTCTTCCAGCCATTGCTTCAAGACCTCCAGAGAAGGGAACTCACTACCTCCTATGGCAGCCCAGTCTACTTTGGAATAGCTCTCATTGTTAGACAAGGTTTTTTGTTTGTGTTATTGGTTTTTTGTTTTTATTATTTTTTTTTACATCAAGTCTAAATATGCTTCTCTGCAACATCCACCCAGCACTGCTGGTTCTGTTTTCTGGTGCCCAGCAGAACAAGTCTGAGCCCTTTGCCACGAATTAGCCCTTCAAATACTGGAAGATGGCTCACATCCCACCTCTGACTAGTCTTCTCTTTTCAGGGCTAAACATCCCCATTTCCTTCAACCATTCTTTCCATGGCAAGATGCCAAGACCATTTACTATCCTGATGGCAATTTTGGAAGACCTTCTAGATTATCAACATCCCTCCCAAACTGCGGCATTCAGAACTCAATGAAATACTCTAGACACAGGATTATATACTAGAGCTTCAGAGGACTCTCGGAACCTCGTTGGCCCAAGATTGAATTGACTTCTTTGTTACCATGTTGCCACACCATGGGGAGGTGGGTAGAGAGCTGGCCATGGAGTCAGGAAGAACTGGGTTCACTTTTTGCCTTTAACATACATTGTCCCAGCAAAAACAAATAAACAAAACAAAACAAAAACAAAATTCAAAAAAAACCAAAAAAAACCAAAAAATTTTCTAACCTAAGTTGTTGCATCAGTAGAGAGAGTTTCTTCAGAGGAAAGGAATTCCCATTATCAATGAAACCCCTGTTCTGGCCCCTTTTCTTCCCATATTGCCATTCATTCTGAGCTTGCAATCCACTAAAACTCCTAGGCTATATTCATTAAAAAAACCCAACCCAACCAACCAAACAAATCCCAAAACTCGCTATCTAATCCATGCCTCCCAATCTGGTATGGGTTAAAGTGATTTTTGGAACTAAGTGAAACTTGGCAGATCAAAGAAGATCATAGATTTTGATTTGGAAAGAACCTTTATAGCCATGTAATTGAGATTTAGAGAGGTTACAAGACTTGCCTAAAATCACAGAGTTGGCAAATATCAGATGCAAGATTAGAAAGTAGGTCTAAAAACAAAAGCAAAAATAGATCTAATTAAAAGAGACAATCAGGAAAATTACATTTTGCTTAAAAAAAAAGTACCATGGACAACGATCAACATAAAATTATAGTAAGTTTCTCTGATAAAGGCCTCATTTCTCAAATACATATGGAATTGAGTCAAATTAAAAAAAAGTAAGAGCCATTCCCCATTTGATAAATGGTGAAATCATATGAACAGGAAGTTTTCAAAAGAAGAAATCAAAGCTATCTATAGTCATATAAAAATGTTCTAAATCACTATTGAATAGAAAAATGCAAATTAAAACAATTCTGAGATGCCATTTCACACCTAGCAGAAATAACAAAAGCTGGAGGGGATGAGAGGAAAATAGGTACACTGATAAACTATTGGTGGAGTTGTGAACTGGTCTAACCATTCTGGAGAACAATTTGGAACTATGTGCAAAGGGCTATAAAACTGTGCACATCCTTTGACCCAGCAATACTACCACTAGGTCTGTACTCCAAAGAGATCAAAGAAAAAGGAAAAGGACCTATATGTACAAAAAGTATTTATTGTATCTATTTTTGTGATGGCAAAGAATTGGAAATTGAGGTGATGGCAATTAATTTGAGAATGGTTGAACACATTGTGATATATGATTATGATGGAATACTATTGTGCGGTGGTGAATAACGAGGAGGAGGTGGTTTCAGAAAAAAATGGCAAGATTTATATGAATTGATACAAAGTGAAATGAGAAGAACCGGGTAATCATTGTGCACAGTAATAGCAATGTTGTCATGATGATCAACAGTGAAAGACTTGACTACTTTGATTAAAATAGTGATCCAAGACAATTCCAAAGGACTCATGATGAAAAAACGCTATCCTCCTCCTGAGAGAGAACATATGAACTCAAGTATAATTTTCTCGCTTTATTTTTTTTTCGCTTCTTTTTTGCGATATGGCTAATATGAAAATTTTTGTATCATTTCACATGCATAATTGATATAATTTTGCTTTCCTTCTCAGTGGGTAGGGGAATGGTGTAAAAGAGGGAAAGGATTTGGAACTCAATTTTAAAAAAAGAAAAGAATGCTAAAGATAAATATTTTTAAAGGAAAGAAACTGGGTCTACTAGGATCCAAGTTCCATTCTCCGCCCAGTGCTTCCTACTATCACATATAGTTTTTCCTTATGGGTCTAGAGTTCAGTATAGTGGCTGTCCAATGGTAAGCACTTGATCAATACTTGTTGATCGCCTCAGTGACTCTATCTGTTGTACCCTGTTGATTTCTTGGCCAGTTGTTCAAAGGACAGACTGGAGGTTCTTACTCCAGGTACGAACTTGGACTGGATTTTAAGGGACACAATGGATTTTCAAAAAAAGAAAAAAAAAGATTCTTTTGGGCCTCACTATCTACCCCCAGATGGCTCCCGGCTCCACAGATGGCAGAGCTGTGATGCTGAGCAGTGTTTGCTGCCTCCTGCCCCTCCTCCCATTTTTGGACTGAAACAAGGACACACTCTGAAAGTCTCCTCTTCATTCATCACTTTCCAATTGGCAGCCAGCATGGGAGGCATACACTAGACAGATGCCGGAGGAATGCATTCCATGACTTCAGAATAACAGTGGCTCACTTTAACTTAGCACTTTACAAAGCACATTCTTCACAAGGGCCCTATAAGGGAGGAAACGTGGGTCTCCCCATCCTCACTTTATAGACGGAGACATTGGGGCTCAGAGCGGCGAAGAAATCAACTGCCTTCTCTGTGCTCAGAGGTGCCATGGCATAGTGAGAAGCCCAATGACCTGGGCACACATGTTACCTCTGGTAGTTACTAGTGGTATGACCCTGGGGTGGTCACTCTAACTTTCTCTGAGCCTCGGAGGAGGGTGAACTAGATGACTTCTGAGGTCCCATTCAGATCAAGGTCAGTGAGTATATGACCACTCTGGGCCTCGGTTTCCTCATCTCTAGAATGAGGTGATTGAACTCTTTAGTCTGAGGACCTTTCTATTGGGATCCTATGAACCTTTCCAGAGCCACATAGGGAGTAAGCCTCAAAGCTGGGACTCAGGGAGGCCCTTCCTGCTCCAAACGTAGGAGGCTTTCCCATCTTCCTATTTCTGCATATATCTCTTTTAATTAACGTCATGCTATCTCTTCCATTAGAATACAAGATCCCTGAGAGAAGGGATTATTGAATATTTTGAACTTGTTTTTCCAGTGCCTTCTAGGTACAGATCCTGGTATAACAGTGGCACTTAATAAATGCTTTTGGATAGATTGATTATATGTAACGTGTCACAAGGTGAGGTACTGTGGTAGCATGCATAATGTTGGACTTAGAGCCTGGAAGACCTGGGTTCAAATGCTACCTGTGACACTTACTAGCAGTGTGACTGAGCAAATCACTTAACCATCACCTGCCTCAGTTTCCTCAATTGTCAAATGAAGGGCTTGGGCTTGATGACCTGTAAGATCCCTTCTAGCTCAAAATCTATGATTATAAAAACCAGTCGATCTCTCTGGGCCTCAGTTTCCTGATCTGTAAAATGGGTAAAATGTGTACTTTACGGGGTTATTGTGAGCATCACATGAAATCATGTATGCAAAGTACTTTGAAAACTCATAATTTGAAGTTAGAAAGCTAAGTGGCACAGTAGATTGAGCACTAGGCCTGCAGTCAAGAAGACCTGAGTTCAAATTTGACCTCAGATAATTACTAGCTGCATGAGCTAGAATAAATCATTCAAATTTCTTCAGTTTCAGTTTCCTCAACTATAAAAGGGGGAAAATAACAGCACTTGCCTCTCAGGGCTTCTGGGACGATCAAATGAGATAGGACTTGGAAAGCAAATAGCAAACACTGAAGCACTGTCATTATTATTCATACGTAGCTCTATAAAATGACCTGTTCCTACTTTTTTGGTTTCTTTGGAAAATATGGTGATTTTTTTTTAATGAGGAGGGTCATAAATAAAATTCAAATAAAATTCCATTCTTTTAACATTGTGCATAGCAAACAGTAGGTACTTAATGATTGTCTTAAAGTCTTGTATCTCACATTGTATCATATTCAGATATGTCTTCTTCTCCTCTCAATATAACTTGGAGATGAAGGCTCACCGTTGTACTAAGTCACTCTTTTTATGTAGTTTGAAATTTTACTTAAATGCCACGTTGTAAGAGCAGATGTCTACGAGAGAGAGGCAGAGACACAGAGACACAGAGGGAGAAACAGAGGCAGAGACAGACAAAGAAATAGAGATACAAAGAGAGAACTGGGTAGGGAGAGTGAGAGCAAAGGAGGGGGAGAGAGAGACAGAGAGAGAGAGGGAGAACAGAGAGCAACAGAGGCCGAAAGAGATAGAGACAGAGAAAGATGGGTTTGAATCTTAGATCTGACAGTTATGAGTTTAGTGACATTTAACTTTTCTTGTGCCTCAGTTTCCTTATTTGTAGAATAGGCCTTGTGATCTATACTTCACACACCGCCCTCTACTTCCTACCTCTCTAGTATTGTTGCCCATTATTCTCCTCCATGTACTCTACATTCCAGACATACTGGCTTCCTCACTGTTTCGCACACACAATAATCCAGCTCCCATCTCTAGTCCTTTGCACCTTGTTTCCCATGCCTGGCATGCTTATCCTACTTAACTTCCCCTTTCAGGATCCCTAGATTCTTATCAGCCCAAGCAATGCCTTCTATATGAGGCCTTTCTTAATGCCCTCAGGTCTCAGGGCCACCATCCCCAAACTCAATTTGATGTTGTTCAGTTGTTTTTCCGTTGTGTCTGACTCATCATGATCCCATCTGGAGTTTTCTTTGCAAAGAGACTGGAGTGGTTTGCCATTTCCTTCTCTCTTTTATAAATGAGGAAACTGAGACAAACAGGGTTAAGTGACTTGCCCAGGGTCACACAGCCGGAAGGTGTCTGAGGCCAGGTTTGAACTCTGGAAGATGAGTTTTCCTGACTCCAGGCTGAGCACTCTATGCACTGCAGCTCCACCTAACTGCCCCTTAAATTTGATTAATTTTGTTTGTCTTTTGCACAAATTTCCATAGGAGCATGTTATTTTCCCTGTCTCAATGTAAGTTGCTAAGGGTAGGGAGCGCTTGTCTTTGTAATTGCACCTCCCACTCTGGCCAAGGCTTCCTGACTTCAAATCCAGCACCAGAACCAGCAGGAGGCAGGATGACACATCACAATGACCCTTGGCTCTGGAGTCCAAGAATCTGGGTTCAGATCCAACCTTTGACCCTGTCCATCAACTCTCGGACAAATCACGTATCTTCTTTGGCCCTCACTTTCCTTCTTGTAAAAGAAGTGGTCAGACTAGTTGGCTCCTCAAGTCCCTTCCCCCACCTTTCTTGTCATGGTCATGGGCCCTGCCATTCTTCCAGTCACCTGGTCTGTCTTTGTGCTATCCTCAGCTCCTTGTGTGACACGATCCACATACTCAGTCTTATCATTTTTAACTCTATGACACTTCCTATATATCCAGGGCTTAGTCAGCGTAGTGCCTGGCACACAGTAGGTACTTAATAAATGTTTATTGCCTGGTTGACTGATTGATCCCTTTCTTTCCCCTTACAGAGCCACCACTTGGTGTGGGCCCTTATGAACTAGCATAATAGCCTCCTAACTGGTCCCCCCATTGTGAGTTTCTCCCAACTCCAATCCATTCTCCAGTGATTTTCCTAAAGCACAGGCCTGACCACATCATCCTTCTATTTCGTAGTCTTAATAAACTGCGGTGGCTCTCTGTTACCTCCATGATCAAAAATAAAATCCTCAGCTTGGCACTGAAAGCCCCTCCTAACCATGCCTCCCTCTACCTCTCTGGTCTTCTTACATCTCAGTCTCTCACTTTCCACCTCCCACCTCCAACCTCCTCCATCTTCTTTGATTCAGTGACACTGGTCTCTCTATTGTAGCACACAGGAGACACTCCATCTCCTGACTCCAGGCATTTTCTCTGGCTGTCCCCATGCCTGGAACACCCTCCCTCCTTCCCTCATCTCCTGGCTTTCCTGGCTTCCTTCAAGACTCAGTTCAAATTTCATCTTCTGAAAGAGACCTTCCCCAGGAAGCCCTCCCTCGTCCCCCAATTGTTAGTGTTTTCCTTCTATAATTACCTTCTCTCTGGACTGTGTACACACACACACACACACACACACACACACACACACACTCACATAGTTGTTTCTATCTTGTCTCTCCCATTATAATGTTAGCTACTTGAGCACAGGGGCTCTGTTTTTGCACCCCCCCTTTTTTTGCAACCTCATGGAATTCTGTCTACATTGTGTATCTTCCCCAGTGCTTTGCACACAGTAGTTGCTTTAAAATGTACGCTATATTTTATAGGCTTGATAGGCTGAAAATTAAAAGAGGGTTATTATCAATCAATTAATCAATCAATGGACATTGAGATCTGGTGATGTTCTATGGACAGTTGGATTCCAGTTTGCCTCTAGAGACATGTACCTTCCCCAGAGGTACAAGATGTAAGGCGACTACTCACGTGAGTTGGTCGATGGCGTTGTTGAAGTCACAGGGGTCAAGTTCAACTGTGAGATGTCAAAGTCGTCACAGTCATCTGTATCCTGTGCCACCCCGACTTTGTTGAAGTAACTGGAGAAGGCCTCTGAGGTACAACTGAGGGAAGGCTGGTCAGGTTTCCGGGAGGGTACCGGGGGAGGCGGGACCATCTGGAAATCTTTAAACATTTCTTTACCCATTTTCTGTCGGGGCCTGTCTGTCTGGGGGCTCGATCGGGTGGAATCGCTGGTGGTGGGGATAGTGGCGAGGGGGGCGAGGGCACCTTGAAACATGGCAGCCGGTAAAGGCATCACAGTTTGTGTTGGCATGAAGGCGGTGGGCGGGAACTGACCAGCTACGGATGGCCATGGCTGCTGGGGGGCAGGAAAGATGCCTGGTTGGCCCCATGCTATTGGCTGACCCCCTGGCATCACTTGAGCCACTGGCGGCGGAGCACCCATGGCAATTTGCTGTTGAACAAGGGGCTGCTGTCCCCAAAATGAGGGGAGGACAGCACCCATGGCAACGTAACCTAGGAGAATAATGTTGGGAGAGGAGTTCAGTTAGTCAGAACACATACACAACAATAAATCATTCTCGTCACTAACAATAACAATAACAACTATAACAATAATGATAATGATAAGAATTGTATAACCCTGGGCAAGGCTCCTGATCTTCCTTCCAGTGCTCTAATCAGCTCTAACACTGTCATTTAAATGAGGTGCCCACTGGCATTGGTAGAGGAAGTTCATCATCCAGGAATTCCTTATATCAATGAAATCAAAAGTCAAATCTCTAAGGCTATCTTATTCTCACAGCAGCTCTGTGAGGTAGGGAGAGAAAGTTCAGTTATCACTATTTTACACATAAGGAAACAGAGACCCCAAAAGGTAGACTGTCTTGATCTCCACTCCCCAGCTAACAGGTGGCAGAGTTAAGCCTCAGACTCTGATCTTCTTTTCTGAGGCTGGCATTCCTTGTGCCATACCCAGGAATGAGCAGTCAGTACATGGACAAAAGGCTTCCACCGGCAGGAACTGAGCAATAGCTTGAGAATTCCAAGCAAGCATTTGAACTCCAAGAATGATCCACAGTGCAAGAGATGCTTATTTTATGAGAGCTAGTTTTATTTTTTTCTTTCTTTCTTTCTTTTCTTCCTCTTCTTCTTCAACCAGGGCTGACAGATGGGTTGAGCACATTTTTCTGGAGAGCTATTAGCATGTCTCCCTGGCTCTGTGCCATCTGCTGAGAGCACAGTATTTGGGGCGGGGGGATGGGGACAGAAGCTTAGAATCGCAGGGAAACAGGCTTGTGTGTCTGTGCATTTGAAGGTCTCTCACCCCCATTTTCTTTCAGGGAAGGTCTTGAGGATAGAATACCACACAGGAACTCTGACCTTAGAACTACATTTCGATCTAGCCTGGTGGGAAATCTTAACTTGGATCCTGAGAAATCATGTGATAAGGCTGAAACTGGTGTGGGTTTACCTTGGATTTAACAGCTTATTAACAGTTTACTTAGGGGTGTTCATCAGGGGAGAGTTAACACTGGGTGACATCTGTTTAGACAACTGAGCTCTGATCAATTAGAAGTGTTCTGGGTCGAAAAGTGAAAGGAGATGATTAGTGAGGTGCTCTTGTGAATTTTGTTTTCTAGTAACTATCTTCATTCTGTGACAGAGAGATGAAAAGTCCTGTTGGAAGTAGCAAAGAACTGGGGCAGAGTATGGAAGCTCATTGAATGGGAAACAGGGAATAAAAAATATTCAGAGAAATACTGGAAGATTTGTATGAACTGATGTCGAGTCAAGGAAGTAGAACTAGGAAAACAATGTGCACAATGGCAGGAAAGATGTAAATGAAAAGGACAACAGAAACAACAAAAGTGGAAGTGAATGTTTTGAGATTAAAATAAATAGATTGGCCTCAAAGAAGAAACATAAGAACAAACAGGGACTATAGATTCTGAGAACTCATATAGCTCACTTGGGTGAGGTGCTGGTACATTTTGCTGAACTTTTATCACCCTTTTTTATTCTTTATTATAAAAGATGATCCTCTTGGAGTCAGAGAAAAGAGTGACATATTGGGAAATTAAGGCGATAGACAAGCTAAGATAGGAATAAAATTGCTTTTAATGAAAAATTCAATAGGGAGGAGGAAAGAAGAGGAGAAGAAAACCATAGTTCTTTTTAGTATAGTCTCCACAGGACTGGAAGTGATTTAATATTTAAGGAAAAGAATATATCCATTGAGCAACTATATTGATTTGGGGGGCTGTCTAAAGGTAAATGCTTCTTTTGAGAAGGAAAAGGTAGGCTACTAAATATCTAAGTTTGCTTTTGTAGCACTGAAGAGTTATAAAAGATCAGTGCTTCTCCTAGGCATTTACACCAAGGAGGTTGTGTTCCATGTACACCAAAATAGTCACAGTAACACTTTTTTTTATTTTTCATTCCAAAGAACTGAAAACAAAAATAGGTGCTCATTGATTAGGGAATGACTGAACAAACTTTGGGACATGAACATATGTGATGGGATAGTGTGACATTTAATAAATGAGGAATATGAAAAACTCAGAGAAGCATGGGAAGGCTTATGTGAACAGATGAAATGTAGAATAATCAGAAAAGGAAAACAATATACCCAGTGATAACAACAATGTAAATGGAAAGAACTAAAAATAGAATCTGGACTTTGTATAATTATAAGTGACTCATCTTGGCCCCTTGAAGGGAAGACAAAATGTCTTTCCCTCCTTTCTTTGCAGAGGTGAGAGCATAGGAGTGTGCATAACTGCATACACTGTCAGACTCAAATGATGCTGTTGAGTTGTTTTACTAAAATGTTTATCTCTTTCCTGTCCTTTCCCTTTTTCTTTATTTTTTCCTTTTTTTCTTCCTTCCTTCCTTTCTTTCTTTCTGTTGGGATTTTATATGTAATATAGTATGACTCCATTTGACAGATGAAGATAAACTGAGGACCAGAAAAAGGATGTGACTAGTCCAATTACCCAAGCAATGTATGAATAGTGCTCTGCTCCGCATCTCCCTCACCATGGCAGTAAAGGGTGAATGAATGTATAAATGAATGCTTGGGGCTGTCTTTCTTTATTTCTAGGAGGGTGGAATGCAGTTACCGCTATAGTCAAGGGTCACTTCCAGGCTCAGGCTTTTCTTTAAGACTTTCCCTTTTGAATATTCTTTGCTTCATTGTAATGCAAATGTAAGGTTACCAGTGTAACTGGCAATCAAGGAAGATGATTCTGAGCCCCTTGGAGAAGTATAAAAGAAACTAAAAGGACTCTGAGAGTCACCAAATATGAGAAAATAAATCCGAGAATGTGAGAGCTGGGAGGGACTGTAGAGCAGAATAGAGAATTCCAGGGCTGGGAGGATACCTTAGAGCAAAGAATGCCAGGGCTGGGAGGGGTCTCAGAACAGAGAATTCAAAAGCTGAGAGGAATCTTAGAACACAGAATGTCAAAACTGAGAAAGCCCTTTGAGAGGATCTTTAGAACACAGAATATTAAAACTGAGCTTGATGGGGCCTTAAAAGAGACTAATTAGAAATATCAGGGACTTTCAAATATGGAATTATATATCAAAAGCTGGAATGGATCATCTATACCAACTCTCTCATCTTACAAATGAGAAAACTGAGGCCCAGTAAACTTAAATGACTTGCCCAAAATTAAGGGTATAGTATCAAAGGTCGGGTTTGACCGGGTGTTTTCTGACTCTAGGGGCAATAAATCTTCTTCCCCAGTATATTACTGTTTCTTCCTAGACTTTCAAGAGCTCCCAGGGATATTAAGCCATAGAATGTCAGAACAGAGAATGCTAGAGCTGAAAGGGCCCTCAGAGATGCTGTAGTCTAAATCAGTCATTTTACAGATGAAAGAAATGATAGCCAATCCCCTTCCCTTTCCCCTAGTCCTCTCCAACTTCTCAGTGACCTCCTAAGCTAGCAAGAGGTGGGTCCTCTAGATTAGTGATATCAAACTCAAATAGAAATCGAGGCGCGGCAGCAAGGTGGCACAGTGGATAGAGCACCAGCCCTGGAGTCAGCAGGACCTGAATTCAAACCCTGCCTCAGATGCTTGAAATTTACTAGCTGTGTTACCCTGGGCAAGGCACTTAATTAACCCCATTGCCTAGCAAAAACAGAAACAAAAACAAAAAACCAAATAGAAATAGGGGGCATTAATTTGTACATCTGGAAAAGGAAATGGCAAATGATTCCAGGATCTTTGCCAAGAAAACCCCATGAACACTATGGTCCATGGGGTCGCAAAGAGTAGAGCATGACTGAATGACCAGATAACAGCAAACCCATATACAAGGCTGTATATTGTGGGCTGCATATTGACTTAATTTTAAAGTATAATATTACCTATGTTTTAAAATAGCTTTATTTCTTTTGTAAAATATTCCCCAATTATATTTTAATCTCATTCAGGTGGCACTTGGGAGTATTGGGGGCTGCATGTAGGTGGGTGGCGTGTTTCCTATCGCTGGTCTGTAAGACCTGGCCTGAGTGAAAGCTGATCTCAAGTTGAGTCAATCCAGGGAGTTCTTCCTTACCTGAGGGTACAGCAGTAGTGCTGAAAGGTACAGAACCAAACATTTCGGCACTAGAGGGGAGTGTCTGAGATGAAGACGGGATAAAGGCATCACCTGGAGTTGCAGGAGTCTGAAAAAGAGAAAAAATCAGATGGAGTATGATAAGGAGGACCATTGTGATGTGTGGAAGGAGAAGCTCTAGAGACAAAATGGTGGGATGATTGTTACCATTTCCACTTTCTTCATCTTTAAAAGCCAGAAGCGAATGAGTGGTACATGCATCCAAGGCTTGTCTCTGAGCAAAGCAATTTTCTAACAATCTCCGGGATCATATAGAATGTGAGTGGCAGAGTAGGATAATACAAAGATGGAACTTGGAGTCAAGAAGAGTTGGGTTCAAATCCTACTTCAGACACTTGCTACTCATATGATCCTGGGCAAGGCACTTCTCTCTGCATCTGCAAAATGAGGATCTCAAAGGCCCCTTGCAGGTTTAAGTCTATATTCCCATGAGTTACAGCTCCAAGGGAGATGGCGAAATCTAATCCCCTTTGAAGATAAGGAAATGGTAAGTGACTTATTCTGTAATCCTAAGAAGGTAAATGGTAGAATCAGGAATGAAATCCAGGTCCTTTGTCTCTAAGCACGGTACCCTTCTCATGGTAGCAGTGAGCCTGTGTATCTGAATTGCTTTTCTCAGCAGAACTTTAGCGTCCCAGACTTTGAACTTCATTTGACTTTTCTGCTCAGCCTCAGGTACCTCAGCTCCATCCTTCCTCCACCTCTGTTGTCTCTTCCCATCCTCATCAGCACTTCAGAACTCTTGGAACACAACTTGACTACTTCCTAGTACCTCTGGAGGGACTCTTAAGATGCTCTGAGCCCCCACCAACATTCTTCTTCCCAACTTCTCCCCCTACCCCTGTAACCGGGTTTTTGTGGCCAGACCTTCCAAACTCTTCCCCTGGTCAAGCTCCTTCACAGGGCTTCTCCTCTCAGGTGGGATGAACATACAGCCTCCAGATCCAGTGTTCTTCCCATCCTACCACACTACCACATTTTAGGAAGGACATTGACAAATTGGAGATAACGACCAGGATGGTGAGGGAGCTTGAAGCCATGCCATATGATTAGATTGAGAGTTCCTCATTTGATTGTGAGAAGGGAGTGTCTTTTGCCTTTTTTTCTATCTTTAGAGCTTAGCATAGTGCCTGGCATGGTGCCTGGTGCTTAAAAAATGTTTATTAACTGACTAACACAAGAACCAGATAAAGAAACTAAGGATGTTTCCCATAGAAAAAAGAATGATGTGGTGGGGATTGTGGGATTGACATTGGGGGGGGGGACATCTTCATTGTCTTGAAATATCTAAAGGGCTGACTCAAGAGGATGGAACTAGGAACAATAAGTTGGAGGTGCAGGGATGCATCTTTTTGGCTCAATATCATCTTCCTTACTCCTAGTTGCCTGAATATTGAAAGGACTGCCGATGGTGGGCATGGATTTCCCACCGCTAGACCTTGTTAGTCCCTGCCCGGCTGAACGTTTGGGGTGATGCTGTTGAGGGCATCCTTGATCTGTAGGAGGTTAGACTACATCTCCTCTGAGGTATCACTGAACCCTATGACAAAAGAGCAAAGTTCCAATCTCATGGTATTATTCCCATTTCTCCCATGAAGGAGGTTGCTCATTCCAATGTCACAGGAACTCAATGACATCAGGTGTCTAGAGCTATGCAGCTGACCCTGGACTCCTCTCCTGGCATCAGTGGCTGAAGAGCCTGGCACCATCTGTGCTCAGCAAAGAGGTCATTGCCCCTTCTTTCTGATGCACATCTGGCCAATGACCCATGGCAATGATGCCTCAGGCTTAGACTACCGCACTGGGCCCTGCATGAAGCTGGCCCTGAAGATTTCCTAGCAAAACCACTGAGGGTGGTACTAGCAGAAAAACTCTTGTATTTATTAGGGCTCCCCAGCACCCCAAAACACATAAAATTCTCCCAGTGTTGGGATTCTGGGATTTCCAAAGTCATCCCTATCTGTGCCACCTTCCTTATGACTAATAATTTGTTTTGTTTAACTATGCTTATTTGTTACAAAGGGTTTCTTTCTTTTTGTGGGTGGAAGAGGTGGGAGGAAGAAGAAAACAAATGCTTATTAACTAAAAAAAAATTAAACAATCAGTTAATTAACAATCATTTATTATATGCATATCGAGGACAAGGTCCAGTGCTAGGCATTGAAGTTGCAAAGATAAAAGTGAGGTATTTCTTAGAGTTTACAATTAAGTCAACAGCATTTATTAAGCATCTACTCTACGTTAGCCCTATACTAATTTCTGGGGATATAAAGAAAGGCAAAACAAAACCAACAATAACCAAAAATCCTGATCCCTGCCCTTGGAAAGTTAGTCTAATTGGGGAGACGGCATGAAACAATACACACACACACACACACACACACACACACACACACACGATCCCTCTTGGTCTCTGTCTCTGTGTGTCTCTATCTCTCTTACTATCAATGTCAGTCTGTCTCTCCACCTCTCTCAGTATCAGTCTCATTCTCTCTCTTTCTCTCTCTCTCTCCCCATAGCTATATATCTGTATTTATATGTCTCCGTGGTAAGCTGGAGCTGAAAGAGACGATATATAAAATGGACACAAGTTTATTATTAGAGGGAACCCCAAATATCTGGGGGAACAAAGAAGTACTCATGGAGAAGGTGGAGATTGAAGTGGGATTTGAAGGAAGTTAATGATAGATTCTATGAGATGTGTATGGGGGGTGGTGGTATTCCAGAATTGGGAGAGAAACAATATTCTGGCTCAATCTAGGACTAGTAATTTATTATTGCAATTTAGGCTAAGGGAAATTTAAGGAACTAAACATTAGAGACCTGATTTATCAGGCAAAAGTGAGGCCAATAGAGTCAGAGAGGGCTAACTTAGCCCAGTGCTTGGCACCCAGTAAATCTTTAATAAATGCTTTTCTTTCATTTATTCAGTCCTTCACTATCCTTAACACTGTGTCATCTCACCTTACCCCTTAGGAGGACTTTGTGCCTTAGAAGGTAGAATCCAGCCCACTGAACGTGAGTTCCTTATATAGGTCCCCCACAGAATGAGGAGGTACCATACAGAGAGACACAGAGAATGCCGTCCTAGGAAGCAAATGCCACTGAGCTCTGATCCTTCAACATGGAGATCTCCTCTGGCTCTCCTGCTCTCCCTTTCAACAACAGAACCATGGCTTGTTTAATAGTATCAAACCTGAATCCTGAATGAACTCTGCTTTTAGAGAGTAGTGTCAGGGAGGGAGAGAGAGAGAAAGGGGAGAGAGAGATATATAAAGAGAGAGAGAGAGAGAAAGAGAGAGAGAGAGAGAGAGAGAGAGAGAGAGAGAGAGAGAGAGAGAAAGAAAGAGATAGAGACAGAGACAGAGAGAGACAGAGAGAGAGAGATTGGTGTACTCATTAAGAATTCAAACAACAGCCACTGTCATCCTCTTCTCTAGAAGCAACAGCCCTGCTTTCTAAATCATGGCAACAGTTAAGTAAAGAGCAGAGGGTGCTGGAAGAAGAAAAGGAAAGACAGACAAATAACAACTGGGAGATCAGAGGGCATAAGTAAAGAATGGATACTTACTGGGGGAGAGGTTATATCTGGAGGGGTGGACATGTCCCCAAAAAGCTCTAACTGGGTCACAGCCTGAAGAGAAAAAAAAAAGTTTGACAATGTAAGTGTATTTCCTTCTGCCTCTTGGGAACAGGTGATGTTCGTTCGATTTTTTTTCTTGGAAAATGATTCCTAAGACCCTTACAAAGAATTAATGATTCCTCACATAACTCGCCCTCAAAGAGTGCTTTAAAGTTTATAAAACATTTTCTTCAGGAGATCCTTACAAGATGGGTATTTGTGAATATCGTCATCCCCACTCAGTAGATGAGAAGTCTGAGGCTTAGTGGAGTCAGGTGAATTTCTTTGCTCAAGATCACCCCGCTAGAAGTGGAACCCAGGGTAAGTGTTGAGCTGGGATTGGAGCTCACTGCTTGTGACTCAAAGCCCAGTGCTGATCTTGGTGCCTAATATGCTAGGCTTCCCTTTCGGCTGCAGAAATGACCTGATAATAATCATTTCCTCATCTGATCTATCCTTTATCAACTGTTACCTCTCAGTATCTAGCTTCCTTTCTAAGTTAGACTGGATCATTATCTGTCTCATATAATTTCTATATAACATATAATATCCATCTAATATATCTATAATATTATATATAATCATAGATCTACATATCTATATTTCTATACATTTGTAGACATAAAATACATATGCATATGTTACATTGCTATTATACTTTATACTTCTCAAAATACTTTTAGATAGTTCATCTCATTTATCCTTGCAAAATAAGTAAAAATACCACATAGATGATATTAATTTGTAGTTTTCTAAGTCAATGTATAGCCTGCAAGGATGCATTTCTATTTCAGTTTGGACAAATGAATCTCATTTGGGCCACACTCAGTTTTGTGAGCTTCAAGGTACACAAATTTGACAGCTCTGATATACTGCAAACCACTTATTTTAGAAATCGGAACACAGAGACCCAGAAAAGTTATGTGATTTGCCTGAGGTCACACAGATGACCAGTGGCAGATCCAGGATTTCAACCCAAATCCTTTGAATCTAGAACCAAGACTTTTTCCATTGTTCTACCTAATTTGGCTTTTTAGGAGCTCCATTTCCTTACTTGCAATACCTGCTTACGCTCTGTAGGAGATTGTATGGCCCAGGAAGAAAACTATTTGGTTTGGAACAAAAAATTCTATATTTGTGGATGTTTTTTTTTTTACAATTTCTAATCACTGGCATTTGCTGACAGAGAGATGATGGACTCAAGTTTCAGAATGTAGCATATTTGTGGACATGGCTAATGTGGGACTTTATTTTGGTTGACGACACATATTTGTTACAAGGGTGGCTTTTTCTTTCTTCTCCCCTTCCCCCCCTTTTCCCAGTGGGAGGGAAAGAAAATAAATAAATGCTCATGAGTTACTTATGTTATTAATTTTTGAGTACTGACTGTGGATGGAGGGGATTTCTATCAAATCCTGTCCATCACTTACTATCTGTTTGACCTTGGGTGTGTTACTCCTTGGTAATCAGTTTTCTTACCTGTAAAATAAAAGGCTAAGCTAAATGACCCTTGAGGTCTCTTCCAAAGCCAGATCCTCCAACCATATTTCTTTCCCAATACATAGATCCCTTCCCAATACCCAGAGTGTCCCTAAAATCTTAGTGCAGTTTTGAGTGGTATTTGGCCACTGTAACGTGATAGTAACAAGGTAGAATGATGCAGATAAGTTTGCCTTGGTGGCGACCTTCGGAAATGTCAGCACTCTTGGTAGAACCTTTGAAGGCTTCCTAAGAAAAGCTGAAGAAGACATGTGGATAGTGGTCAAGTGTTATTTCTCTTCCTTTCAACAAAAGGCCTTTTCCACTTCTGAGAGAGATGGAGAAATCAATTCCGCTGCTGAGAAAATGGTTGGAGTTAAAATTTCTAATAATTTCATTGTCTTCTCCCCTGCTCCAAATTAGGCTAAGTGGTCGCAGAATGGGGAAAGAGCTGACCAAGAAAGCAGTAGGCTACTCTGCCTGCTCTGGGTGGGACACAAGCATTCTTTTCCTTAAATGTTGTCTCTTCCCCAAGTTCAAAGCCAACTCTACAAGGAGGTCATTTGGCTATTTTTTGGAAGGCCTGGGTTTGTTTTTTCTTTGAAAAAGCTAAAAATTCATAAAAGCAATAATTCTATTTAATCATCTCCAGTGAAGCTTCAGGGCTTGCTCCTGATTGGAACCCTCTTTCTTTAAAACAGAAGGACATCTCTCTTTCTAGTGGAGGTAGAAAATTAAAACAAAGTTAATAATTAACTTACATACAATTTACATTTGAAATGTGCTGAACTCATAGTACACTTTTTACTAACAACATAAAGATAATTTATTGCTTAATTTTCTCTTTAAGTACAACTTTTAAAATAACCTTCATTTTTGAAATATGGATTTTCCAATGTGTGTGTTTGTGTGTGTGTGTGTGTGTGTGTGTATTTTTTTCCTTTTGCCAGAGTATTTTCATTTAGGCATAAAACACATGTTGTTATTTCATTCCATCATGGTAGATATTTAACTTGCACCTTTAGTTAATTAAATTTCATAGAAAATTAAATTCCTGGGTAATAAAATAATTTTAATAGTCATATGTGATTGCAATTCTGGAGTGGTAGAAACTTTGACCCCCTGGGCCTTTCACTGCTAACCTGAAAACATAATCCTTCCAATGGACGCCTTCCCTATCCACTCTACTTGCCTTCTTATTATCCAGCTTGATTATTGCCTCTCCCATAGAACTTTTCTTTTCTTTTTTTGGCTAGGCAATGAGGTTAAGTGACTTGGCCAGGGTCACACAGCTAGTAAGTGTTATGTGTCTGAGGTGGGATTTGAACTCAGGTCCTTCTGAATCTAGGGCCAGTGCTCTATCCACTATGCCACCTAGCTGCCCAGTCATAGAACTTTTCTTAATGCTGACATCCTTCCTAGGAATGGACACAGCACTTTTTTTGAACAACTCTTAACTCATGTTCCTAGTTTATGTATATTCTTTAACCTTCTTTTTTCTATTAGCTACTTTCCTGTGGACTTCTAACATTCTTGGGCCTCCGAATCCTTAAAAAAACTCCTTCATTTTACCCTACCACTTCCTCGAGTGACCTTGTAATAACTGTCCTCTTTTTTTTTTAACAGCCAAATGCATTAAAAAACAAAATCCTCTTACTCTAATTACTTCAATTCCCTTTCTTCCCACTCACTTCTCAACGTCTTCAATCTAGCTTCTGAATTCATTGCTCAAATGAACCTACTCTTTTGAACATTACTTGGTGATCTCTTCATTGCTAAATCTAATGTTCCATTCTTAGCATTCACCCTTCTTGACTTCTCAGCATTGTCTTAGACTATGAACCACTCCCTTACTCCCAAAGATCGTCTCTCTTTCTCTGTTTATCCCTGTTTCTTTTTGCTCTATTTCTCTGGTTTCTACTCCTACCTGCCGGTCCCTTCTCAGTATCCTTTTCCTTTGTTGACTTATTATTTACTCTTACCATGGGAGATGTCCAAGGCTTCCTACTGGGTGTATTTCAATGTCCTTTCTTGATTATCACCTCAGCTCCCGTGAAAAATTCAATGGTAGATATCCTTAAGCATCATACATACATACACACATATATATGAATACACACACATATACATATATGATGCTTAATGAGTGATTGATGGATTATATTGTATCTAGTATTACAGTTATCTGGAAACACATCTTCTCTACCTTCCCTATAGACTGCAAGTTCTATCCAAGTCTTTTTAGGCCTCACAATGTCCTGCATGTAGCAGACACTCAGTAAATATCTGTTGCATTTGAGTTTGATGATGTTTACAGAATTAATTACTTTAATATATCCTACCAGATTATAATTAAATACCTTCTTTGTCTCTCCAAGGTGTTACCGTACATGGCATAAAAATAGAACATTATTTTTTTAATATTAGAAAACAAAACCTAATTGGTCATATTATTCTTTACTCATAAATCTTCCAGGGCTCCCTACTGCCTAAAGTTCAGAATCCTTTGCTTGATATTCAAGACCCCCTACAACCTAGTACCCCTACCATTCCAGTTTTACTTATTTTACGCTCACTTAGAGATTCTATAGTTCTAGTCAAGCTTTATTCTGCTTTGCAAAATTACTTTTGTGTCTTCTTTTCACACTGACCCCTGTACCTCAGATGCCCTCCTTTCCCCTCAGTTTGCTGCATTCCTACACATTCATAGGATCACGGTCTGGAAATAAAGGGAGCTCAAAGCTCATCTAGTCCAATCCACTCATTTCACAGATGAGGCTGGTTAAGTAACTTAACCAAGGTCATATACTTTAAGCCCAAACCAAACACTATTTCTTCTATGAACCTTTCCTTGGTCAGTAATGAACTTCTCCCCAGGCCCCAAACAGTACTTTGTTCTGCCCCTTTCTAACAGGCTAGTTTTGTGTATTTGTGTTACCCTTTCATGCTACTATAATTTCTTTTTTTTTGTATTTGATCCTTTATTAATTTATTTTGATTTATCAACAATCACTTCCATAAGCTTTTGAGTTTTAAATTTTTCTCCCCCTCCCTCCTTACTTCCTTCCTCAAGACAGCGCACAGTCTAATATAGGCTATACATATACATTCTCATTAAACATATTTTCACATTAGTGATGTTGTAAGTAAGAATTAGAACCAATAGGAGGAACCACCAGAAAGAGGAAACAAAACACAACAGAAGAAAAACATGCTACTATAATTTCCATAAAAGCAGGTCATGGAAAGCATCTTCACTAAATTTTGTAACACCTCTGGTCCTAGATCAATGCCCTGTACATAGTATGTATTTCATCAATTTTTGTTCAGTGAATAAATGAACGAATGAGTAGATGAATGAATGAATGAGATGATTCTAGGCAAGGAAAAAAGTCCTAAAATTAATGATGTCCAAAAATAAAATGGAGAGTTTCCCTTTTAGAAGAATTCTTTATGCAGAGGTTGGGTGACAGCTTGTCAGGAATATGGTGGATTGGTCAGAATGGATCACCTCTGAAACCTTCTTCCTAGGTCTGAGAGTATGAAAACAGTAAACGAGCTGGAGAAGTAAATGGCAAACCACTCTAGCATCTTTGCCAAGAAAACCCCAAATGGGGTCATGGAGAGTTGGACACATCTGAAATGACTCAACAGCAGCAACAAAAATCTTTTGACAAGCTTATGTGAGTAGTTGAAACCAAATTCTGTAATATTTTATAACCATGAGCTGGCGGGATTCTTAAATGATTAGTCACTGATCAACTGTTGACCCCAATCTGGTTAACAGGGTCATAGACTGAGAACTCGCTAAAGCGTTAGAGCTCATCTAGTCTGATCAAGAGGAACCTGAAACTCAGGGTGAGGAAGGAATATGCTTAAGATTTTGTAGCTAAAGAGGCAATGGTGAGGCTCAAATACCAGCTTACTAAAAATCAGCTTGTGGCTCTTTCTATAACCCCTTTGGCTTTGCTAAAACAGACCCACTTTTCCCACTCAGTTAGGCTTGTCATGATTTCAGAGCCCTTATCTGGGCATCTTCCTTCCACTCCAGGCCATTCCCATTGGCTTTGCTGAAATGGCTGCTTCCTCTTCTCCCTTTCCAGCCATTACCCCCTTGATTCTACTTTCCTTCTTATAATATCCCACATCATATCTGTAAACAGTTTTATTGGACCAGCCTTGGATATGGCCACTGCTGTCCCTGGTGAGACTCACCTTTCCTGCCCCAAACTCAGTGACCCCTAATACTTCTGGATTCTCCATGGGACACAATAGAATTGGCCATAAGAGCAAGCACCTCAGGCCTTACCTGATTATCGCCCCTGAAACACTCTCCAAAGTCCACCAATGAGTTTCGGTTCTGAAACCACAAGGGATGATGTGTGAAAATGAGATGAATGACATGAAGACAATTGTAATAAGTGAATTGAAGAGGGACCTCCCAGCCTTACCGGCATAGCTGCTGCAAAACGCTCTTCAAAGTCATCAAAGGACTGACCATTCTGGAACTGGAAGGCATGATGAATGGACATGAAATGAGACATACCATGACGTGAATTTATGAGGAAGATGAGGATGTTGTCTGTGATCTCTGGCTCCCTTCAAGTGGTAAGAATACTGATACTCCCAGCTAAGGTTTACCTAGAACATTATGCCACTTGACCTTCCAAATAACAATAGATAATAATGAAAATAAACACTTTGTTGTGTGCTTTAATGTTTGTATTCCTCAAAATGACTCCATATGGGAGCTAGCACATATTATTAGCCCCATTTTATAGACTGTGGCAATAAGGCTTGAGGAGGTTCGGTGACTTGCTCAAAGTCACCTAGCTAGTGAGTGTCACAGTTGAGATGACCTCAAATCAACTCTGAGTCCATTATATACAGTGAAAATCCTGTGGATAAGAACTTTGAACGTAGATGGTTAGTAGAATGGTGAAGTGAGTTATAGATACACATAAAAGTGCTATATATGTTTTGGTTAAAGTACAAACTCTTGTATTGGTTACCATTAGCTAGCTAATCTTAATACAAGCTAGAGATATCTTTAAATAATAAATCTGAATTTGAATTTCATCATCTCCAAATTAGCATGCTTAAAATGCAACAGAAATTCAAGTGCATTGGTGACCCTACTACCGAGAAAATTAGCTGAGTGGCTATCTACTTGTCCAAACTACTTGGTGAAGGCTTCTCTGAGAGCTAATTGAATTTAATTAAATACCTGATTAATAACTGGTTCCTATAATTGTACACATTTTTTAAGAGTCAGGCTAAGTTCAATCTTTTTAAAAATAAGCACCTGGTTGTAGTCAGAAGGCATCACTCTTTTACTCTTTACAAGGTCAAATATTCACCTGAACTTTCTAGTGATTATGAGAAACAGCTGACTAATCCTGGCATTAAGTGGCCTAAGGTTTGGACCAAAATAAGAGATGATTTCTGAAGTATGAAGATGGCTTCCATGATGGACATACCCAGTCCGGACCACGGTTCAACTTACTTACCATATCCTAAGAAAATGATATTTTTTTAGTGTAACCTCTGGTCACAGCAATGGGGGGTTAGGAGCAAGAGTTGGGCTGGTCATGACTGTGACAACTGTTTACTCATCATCAGCTAAAGGAAGTTATCCTGCTATCGACTATGAAAGGCATCCCGTGCTTCCTCATAGTTATAGCAACTCACAGAATTTTTAAGCTGGATGGGATCTTTGATTGTAATTTAAAAGAGTTCTAGATTGACTGTATGCTCACCCTCTTCAATTGCTATATCCCCCTTCATCAAACTACCAGCTCTCTTGAGGACAGACTTTCGTTCTTCTTCTTTAGTCATCTTTTCTGGTATTTGTAAAACCGTTATGAAGACAAGGGGTTCAGACATATCCTTGGCCCCAAATATCTGAATTAGGAGCAAAAGGTAGAAGCCACAGGGCTTCTGATTTCAGTTAAGCATAAGAAAGATCTTCCTGATGATCAGAGAGGTTTAAAAATGGGTGGGCTGTCTTGTGAGACTGTAAGGAGGGGCTCCTAAGTCAAGAGGTCAGGAATTCCTGCATTCAGATCCTACTTGGCTGTGTGGCCATGGCCAAATGACCTAACCTCAGTTTTCTCATCTGTTAAATGGGGATAATGATAGCACTTCCCTCACAGGGTTGTTGTGAGAAACAAATGAAATAATGTCTATAACATGGTTTGTGAATCAAAAAATGCCACGTGAATGAATGTCAGCAATCATCCTCACTATCAGTATTATTGTTCTGAGGAAGTGTAGTGTTGATTGTTGAGGCAACATAGAATAGTGAGACTTGGAGTCAGGAAGATCTGGGTTCAAATCTTGCTTTAGAACTTGGGTGATGAATCAGTAATTAACAACAAATATTTATTAAGCACCTACTGTATGCCCGGGCTCCCCACAGCTGCTCCCATTCTAATGAGGGAGGGAGAAAACATGCAAATGATGATGTTCATATAAAATATATACAGAGCAAGTGGGAGATCCAACCAGAAGGGAAGAGAGAAGGAAAGGCTTCTGGTACAAGGTAGGATTTAAGCTGAGTCTTGAAGGAAGCCAGAGAAACTTGGAGACAGAGGTGAGGATGGAGAGCATGCCAGGCATGGGAAACCCAGTAAAAACGCACAGACCTGGGAGAAGGTCAGAGTTGTCGTTTCATCGAATAGGTATGTGGATATAAAATTGGGAAGGGCGAAAAGGGTCAGGTTATAAAAGGCTTTAAAAGTCAAAGTATTTTATATTTATCTTGGAGGTAATAGGGGACCAGTGGAATTTGTGGGGTAATAGGGTGATGAGTACTTTAGCCTCCCTATACCTCAGTTTCCTAATCTGTAAAATGAGGGGGTAGGATTAGCTGGCCTCTGAGGACCCTCCCTTCTTTATCTGGATAATCGCACAATTACAGCATGTCTGGGTCAGATGTCACAGAGGGGATTCGTGTATTCTGCAGGGGGTGAATGCAGATGGGCTCTGAGCTCCTAGAGGCCTCTCACTAGATGAATCAGACACATTGACTTTCTTTACTTTACAGGATGGAAGAAAGCACTACATGAGCTGAATTAATACATTAGGGGCTTGCTTTCTGGTTTTGGGGGGACACTGTCTTTGTATCATCTACTTGCCAGACTGTGGTAGCTTCTTATTAGGTCTAAACACAATCCCCATTCACCCCATGAGATAATATTTGTAAAGCCTTAGCATAATGCCTGGCACATAGTAGGCAATTAATAAATGTTTGTTTTGCTTCCCACCCCTCCAATCCATATTTGAATACAGTTCCCAGAATACTCTTCCCTCTGCTTAGATCTGGTCTCAAATATCTTTAGGGACTCTTTATTGCCCACAGAATAAAGGTCAGACTTGTTTGCTTGCCATTCGATGCCTCCATACCCTGGTCCCTTTCCAGGCATCTCAGGCTCTCCCTGGCTGCAGATTCTCTGTGATAGCCAAACATAAAGGCTACACCACCCAGACATAAGCGGCAATTCACTGTTCTCATGCCCTGGTTTTGGTTCATACCTTTCTGAACAATGTGTCACATATTTTTGCATGTCCCTTATCCCACCACTAGAATGTGAACTCCATAAAGGTGGGCACCTTGTTTTATCTAAGCTCTTTATCACTCCCAGGACCTAGCACTCTGGTTTTGTACACAGTAGGCACTTAATAATGCTTGCTTGTTTGCTGAATGAATGAATGAATGAATGAATGAATGAAGAGGTAAATTATAATCCAGACCATGGCCTAAAAGTTAAGTCTATGCCTTTATAACGTTTGTAAATTTATTCTTTCCTACGAATTTATGAGTTAGCCTCCCCAGACGGTCTCTAGATCACAGCTTTTAATAAAAAAAAAACATTTTAGTGTCCAAAATCTCATTATGTGTGTCCAATATAAAAAAGAAAATAGCTATACAATATGATTGATGATTTAAATAAATTTGACAAATACCCTGTGGTTCTCATAAAACAAGAACAACAATAACAAATCATATTCCTGCTGGTGAAAATATGGAAGGCTACCTTGCAGAGGCATGAGACTGTCACTTCCCAAGAAGTTATCAGTGTGTTCAATTCAGTTCAATTCAGCAAGTGATAATAAATGATATTAATATAACACACTAAAGTCTGCAAAGTATTGTAAAGACATTACCTCACTTGGACCCTGCAACAGCTTGATAAGGGAGGTATCACAGTTAGGGTTATTGACACATGGGGGAAATTGACACGCTCAGAGTCACACAGCTTCTGTCAAGGCAGAATCTGAACCCAGGTCTTTCCAAAGCTGAGGTGAGCCAGTACTCTATCCTTTTTCCTATGCTGCCTCTAACTGAACAAAGAAGCCACACCCTAGTGAAGAATTATCCCCTTGGAGGAATCAGAGATGTTTGCTCAGTTTCCTCCAGCCAAGAGCTAGCACTCACTTTCCTAGGTCTTGTCAGAGAAAGGATGGGAAGGAGTGTGTCTAGCAAGCTAGAGAGTGATGACAGACAGATGGGCCAAATGTAGGAAAGGCATAAATAACTGATTTCTGTCTATATAATATCTCAGAAAACAAAAGACAAAAACCTCAAAGCTTTCTGGTTGCCTGACTTCCTTCCAAGGTGTCAGACATTGCCCATAAATATTCTCTCTCATTGTTGCATCTTACTCTTGAATTGACTGGTTAAGTTTCCTGGTCCCAAACCCAACGTTTTCCTTTCATTCTCCGGCCTCTCCTGATTCTAGTGAACTTTCTCATTTGGCCCTGCATGCACATACAGGCTTTATTGCCATCATCTACACATTCCTTCTATTTTCCAGCATTTAGCACAGTACTCCCATTCCAATTTTTCATCACATCTTGCCTAGACTAGTGCAAGAGTCTCCTAATTGTATTCTCTGACCCCAGAGAGGACGCTCTCTCTGGGTACTTTGTCTCTTTCCTCTCCAGCCATTCTCCACACAGCTGACAAAGTAAGCATTCCACAGCTCTGGTGAAATGACACCAGTCTCCTGCTCCAGAAGATCCCGGGACTCCCTACTGCCTTTAGGACAAGGGTTCTGAAACTTGTGCATGTGGTCATGAACCCCTCTGGCAGTCTGGAGAAATCTATGGACCCCTTCTCTGAATCAAGTCTTGAAATGCATAAAATGAAATGCATAAGATTCCGAGAAAGAGCACTTACATTGAAATAAAGGAATCAAGATTTTTTTAAAGGCTCAAATGAGATAATGAAAATAAAGCAATTTGCAAAACAAAACACTTTAAAATGTGATTATTTTCCTTAAATTTACCATTATCTTCCTCTGAACCATATATGAGTATGGAAGACCTGAGTTCAAATTCTGCTTCAGGTCAGGAAGTCACTTAACCTCCTTTGGCCTCAGTTTCTTCATATGTAAAATGGAGATAATAATAGAACCTATCTCGTGTGGTCATTTTGAGGATCAAATGAAATGAAATGTGCACTAAGGCTTTTGGGATGACCCATGTATGTAAAGCATTCTGCAAAGCTTCAAGTGCCATATAAATCCTAGGGATTGTTGTTGCTGCTAAGTAGAAAAACCAGAATACTAGGCTTGGTATCAAGAAGATGTCAGTCCAGACGACGCCTCGAGCATTTATCAGCTGTGCCATCCTCAGCAAGTCATTCTCCCTGAGTCAGCCTCAGTTTCCTTATCTGTTAAAGAGGTGGTTGCATTTGATGACCTGTCAGGTCCCTTCTGGCTCTCAGTCTATGATCCTATCACGGTGACCAGTCACCACGCCTGCTATGTGCCAGCCACTGTGGAAACAGAGACAAAGATGAAGTATTCCCTACTCTTGAGGAGTTTCTATCCCACTGGAGAACAGTGGGAAAGAGCGATGGGTTTGGGGCCAGTGGACCTACGCATGTAGAATCATGGATTTAGATATGAAAGGGACCTCAGTGGCTCTGTAGTCCAACCTCCTGAGCTGTCCTGCTCACGGTCACATAGCATCAGAGGTAGGGAACCCAAGCCTTCTGCCTCCAAAGTCTCCCAGTTCTTCTAGTCCCTCCCTCTATGACCTACATAAATCATTCTTGATCTCATTTTTTTTTATCTGTAAAACAAGATAGATGCTTTCTGAAACCCCTTCTAACTTTAAATCGGTGAAAATATGAGGCTATGAATCCCTTAGCAATGAAATATTTCACCATGTATTCTTTAAATGAAGGGTAGCTTGAATCCTCTGCTAGACATTAGGCAGATTTGGAAATTTTGTCTTCATTGTGCTGGAAGGGGAACAAAATCCCGAGTTGATGCTTAGGGGCAATCCTTTCCTTGGAGAACAATGAAGGTTATGGTGGTGGCAGCTGTCTGACCACAGCTAACTTGGCTGAAGGGGGCACATGAGCAGAGGCTGAGTGTCACAGTCAATGGAGAGCTGCTCTTGGAATCTGGATGACCAGGTTTCAAGTACTGCCCCTGATACGGACCAGGTCTGTGAACAGGGCCATCGTCAAGCTGATTAACCTCTGTGTTAACTCTCCAAGACTAAGTTTACAAATGAGCTGGCAGGGCCTAGCACAGTACTAGGCAATCATCATCCTTGTTGTTCAGTCATTTCAGTTTTGTCCAACTCTTCATGACCCCATTTGGGGTTTTCTTTGCAAAGACACTGGAGTGGTTTGCCATCTTTCTTTAGATCATTTTACAGATGAGGAAACTGAGGCAGACAGAGTTAAGTGACTTGCTCAGGTCACACAGCTAGCAAGTGTCTGAAGCCAGATCTGAACTCAGGAAGATGAGCCTTCTTGACTTCAGGCCTGGCGCTTTATCAACTGTGCCACCTAGATGCCCTCTACGACATCATATTTACATAGCACTTAAAATTTTGCAAAACATTTTACATATGTTATCTCATTTAATCCTCACAACAACCCTGGGAAGCGTTATTGTTATACCTATTTTACAGATGAAGAAACTGAGGCTGAGAGACAGTAAGTGACCTATCAAGTCAGACAGATGGTATTTGTGGTGGGACTCAACTTAGGTCATCCTCACTCTGTGACACATAATAAATGCTTGTTGACTGACCCGTTTATGCTTAATAAATGCTTGTCAACTGATTCACTCATTCATTGGTGAACATTCGGGCACTTTCCAAAACACTAAAAACAATCTGGCACTGGTCCTATCTATGAAAAGTTTGGGAAGCTCAAATCACCATGGAGTGATATTGGCTGCTATCAATGGGATGAGAATATTTGCACACCACTCCCTTGGAAAAGCCTGTGCAAACAGAGGAGAGGGGGGCCCTCCCTTCTCTTTGCAATACTTCTCTGGGAAAGGATGATATGGCGGCCCAGATGGCCTTCAAGCGCCAATAAGAAATATTGGATGGAGGTAAAACTGAGCCTGGAGAGGCACAGGCAGACGCTGAAATTGGAGCAAATTGGAGGAAATTATACATGGAGAGATGTGACATCAAAGGGAAAACCATGTGAGGAGAGATCTGCCGGCTGCTCTGACAGCCGTTCTAGGCCACATTTTTTTTTGACTGTGATTTTTTTCCGCCTCTCCTTTCCCTGTTGGAATTTGTTTGTTCAGCTGCCATGCATCAGAGCCTAATGGAAAGAACACTCTGGGGCCTGGAATCCACAGACTTGGGTCCTAATCTTAGTGCCTTCTCTACTTTATTGTGCAACCTTAGGCAACTCACTTGCAATGGCTGAAGTTTGGCTGCCTCATCTGTACTATGGAGATAATAACTCCCATTCTACTTTCCTCCCACGGTTGCTGTGACGACCCAATGAGAGAACAGATGGGTGAATGCTTTGGAAGAGTTAAAAACACTGTACAAAATTAGGAGATTATTATGATCTCCTAACATGCTATACTCCTCAAACCAGCTTCTCATTCAGCACTGCGGATGACTATAAAAGCCCACTGCTCGGCTTCTTGTTAGAATTCATGCTTCATGCATGATTTGGCCTGGATGACCTCTAGGGACCCTTCGAATAATGGGAAGTTTCTGTGATACTAGCAAATGGCACAAACCGTAACACGGCATAACATTTTCAACTCTGAAATGGCATCTGAATGATTGACGTCATAAATTCTCGAGTGTATGCCTACAGATAGATCTGCGATGTGGCCCATTCTTTCGGAAATTCCATCTGATAGCTCGAGTCACCTATCCCCACCTGTCTATCCCACGTTTCTCCTCTCTACAGGTCAACTCAACATGTTGGAGGCCTTCCTTGGTTTTCTTTGACACTATGAAGTTACCAGGAGAGTACTGAATTTGATTAATTATTTAAAATGTTCTGCCTGTTTCAGAGAAAAGTCCATGGTTGAAAGCCTACCACGATTATTCAGAGCTATGTACAGAGGCATCGATCACTGGATCAAAGAGTTAGAGCCAGAAGGGACCTCAGAAGACATCTAGTCCAACCCCTTCCTTTTATGCGTAAGGAAACTAAGTCTCAGAGAAATCAGGTGACTTCAGTGGGAAGGTCATAAATTTGGAGCCAGAAGGGACGTAGAAGTCGTTAGGTCAAATACCTTCATTTTAGAAAGGAAGAAAGATACAGAGAGGTCTGGTGACTTGTAATCATAAATTCGGAGCTGGAAAGGAACTTGGATTCCATTAAATCCAACTTTCTCATTTAACAGATGAGGAAACTGAGGCAAAAAGAAGTTAAGCGACTTGGCTGTAGTCACACAGTTAGTCAGCATCTGGAACAGAATTGGAACTGAGGCTTTCCTGACTCTAGGTCCAGCTTTCTCTCCATCGTGCCTTCTACTCATCCAGGTCACAGAGCTAGTAAATGGTGGGAGAAGGTTCTCCCTCAATGGAAATCTCAAAGTGGAATTTCAATGACTATTTGCCAGGCTGGAACAGGCGGTCAGTTTGAGGTCTTACAGGATCCCATCAAAGAATGCCTTTTCCTTTTCTTTTTCATGTGACTAGGACCCAACTAAATGTTCTTGTTATTTCATGAAAATGGCAATGTTATTGTCTCTCATTATTATGTATACTTACAAGGTCACCTCACTATATCCTTACACTCATCCTGTGAGGCAGGCAATTGAAGAACCACTAAACCCATTTTATGGACGTCAAAGCAGTCTCAGAGATGTAAAGTTACTTATCCAAAGTCACACAGCAATTAACTCTCGGAAGTAAGGATTGAACTTCTCACTAATCTTCTCACTCCCAATCTAGGGCTTGCTCCTCTGAACTCTGTTTGATGAACTGGTCAAAGCTTTTAGGAATCATTTATTAGGCTAATAAGAGTCTGCGAATTTATATATTTGATTATACTACCCATGAAGTATTTGGTTAATGGCCATCTTGGAGCAATAAGATGATGTCAGGCACTCCAACAGGGCTTTTCGATTTTTTTAACTCCGCTATTGGTGACGGGTTGGGCTGATGAGACAAACTCCTAACCTCTCTCTCTCTGGTGAACAGTGTCATAATCTAGCATTTGTTTCCTCTAGGAAACATGAGTTCCCTCTGGTTTTAAAGTCTGTAATCTTTAGCCTGGGAAGCACCTCATAAAGCAACATGTTCACCCCATGCTTGAAGCATGAATCACCTCTAAAATTTTCCTGACCAATGATCACACAGTCTCACTTGAATATCTTTAGGGACAGAGAGCTCACAATATATCAAGGAGCCTTCTTTATTATGAGGTAGCTTAGGCTACCTGTTGGATGGTTCTTCCTTATATTATGCTGAAATTTTCTTCCCTGTGTCTTCAATAAAATATTAAGAAGCACTAGGCCTGAGGGAAGGTTGGAGGAGAAAAAGAAGGCTTAGTATTGAGAAATCAGTCAATAAGCATTTATTAGGTGCCTACAGTATGCCAGTTATGGTGGTACTTTGGATACAGTGATCAGAATAGAAAAAAAAATGACTTAAACTCTGAGAAAAGCAAAATTTAGCAATTAACTGAGGAAATGCTTCTTTTCAGCTTCGATCAATGTACCAATACAAACTTCAAACAGAGTAACCCTGAGCCCAGAGCAGAAAGGACTCAGTAAAATGGAGACAAGTCCACTGACCAGGGAAAATCTATAAGAAATCTCCACTAAAATTCAGAGAACATGGGATTTTTTTAAAAAAGAAACAGATGTAGAGTAAGCTAAGCAAAGGGAGAGAAAAATATATCCAATGACATCCAGGCAAATGAAAAATTATTATTGAAACGTACACTCCTCCTCTCAAAAGAAAGGTGGGGAAACCAGGGCAGAATGCTACACACATTGTCAGTCTGCAAAGTTCTTTTTCTCTGGTATCAGGGAGGGTTAGAAAGGTTATATGACGTGGACAGAAAACTAGTCTCAGACTTAGGAAGACTAGGGTTCAAGTCCCATCTCATGATGTGTACCCCTAGACAAATCTTCTAACCTCAGGGTCCTCGACAGCTTTCTAAGGTTCTAAGTTGTAAAGAAAGTACTGATTTACACTAGCAGAGGGATTTCGGTCACCTGGGAGGTCCCTTGAAATCACAGGTGCAGTTTAAGAAAAAACGAAAGGTTCATTTTAGAGGTGGTGGAGGAGGGAGGTATTTCCAAAAATCACTGGGACTTTTTTAAAGCTTTTCAGCTGGACTCTTTTTTTCCCTCTAAATACCTGTAGTTACCCAAACTGAAAGTAATTTGTATTATTACATATTTGCCTACACTTACATGTTTTGTATGTGCTTATATTTGCACATGTTTTGTTCCCTATAGAATATAAGCTCCTTGAGGGTAGGGGCTTGTTTGTATTTGTCTTTGTATCTCTAGCACCATATCTGGCCCAAGACAGCTAGGTGGCCCAGTGGGTAAAGCCCTGGACCTGGAATTACAAAGAGCTGAGGTCAAATGCAATCTCAGACACTTACCCTGGTCAAGTCACTTAACCACTGTCTGCCTCAGTTTTCTTCAACTATAAAACTGGGATAATAATGCAATAGGTTCTATATCCCAAGGTTGTTGTGAAGATTAAAATATAAATAAATAAATGAGATATATTTGGAAAGTACTTTGCAAACCTTCAAGTACATTATACGTGCCTTCCCTCCTTCCCTCCTTCCTTCCTTCCTCCTTTCCTTCTTTTTCCATCTCTCTTTTTCTCTTTCTTTCTTTTTTTCCTATTAGATGCTCAATATAGACTTCTTGACTTACTTATGATTGATGAAACCATTTTCTACCACACGTTGATTAGAGTGAACTGTGGTCATGATGAAGAACCCTGATGATGATGATGATGATGATAATTAACATTTACAGTGTCTATTGTGTGTCAGACACTATTTACTATGCTTTACTATTATCTTTTCATTTGATTCTCATAGCAACACCAGGAGGGAGGTGCTGTAATGATCCCCATTTTACAGATGAGGAAACTGAGGCAAACAGGGTCAAGTGACTTGCCCAGAATCACATAGCTAGCATCTGAGGCTGGATTTGAACTCAGGTCTTCCTGATTCTGGGCTCCACTCTCTATCCATTGTACCACCTTGCTGCCCTAAATATGAAGGCTACAGGTGAGAGAGTGTGGAGCCCCATGGGTAGTTGCCTGCCTAAGTGGACAGTCACAGGCCACGTACCCATTGTCACCTCTCATACTTGTCCATCCCATTGCACAGGCACATGTCCCACCCTATTGACAAGGAGGAGAGAGTCTGGGACACCTCCGGTGTCAGGAAAGAAACATGAACAGCTGAGGCTATGAGATTAAAAAAGATGGGGGAGAGAACCAGACGTTTAGATGACAACTTGCCAAGATGGAGTAATACTAGCGATAAGGAGAGTTGGATTGCTAAGCTACCGGAGACAAACAAGGTTCTATGCCGACAGAGCTGTATGATAGGTGAGGGATGGCGGAAGGGTGGGGAGAAAGCACTCTCAGAAGGCCAAGTCTGTGCAGAGATCTTTCCTGGCCTGCAAGAGAACATAAGCTGCAGAGAGCTTCTCAGGACTCTGGGGTTCCATGCCATTGCCTTTAAGGGCTGGCTATCCCATCCAATCCAAAGGAGGCCTCAGACTGTTCCAGTCTGCCACTTGATGACTTGTCTCAGAAGTCCTGCCTTTCCAGGACCCCATTCATCCGTCCAGCACTGGGCATCAGTGCTTAGATGGTGAGGAGCGAGCTCAGCCAGGACAATCAGACATGCAGATGTAGGGTGAATCTCCAACAGAGATTTGTCATTGCTCAGAGCCCCCTGTTCTGCTACACACTGTGCCTGTATGGGGCCTGCAGTCAGTCAGTCAGTCAGTCAGTCAACAAGCATTTGTGAAGCACTTACACTGGACTGGGTGCTAATGACACAGAGACGAAAAGTGAGCTAATCCTTATCCTCAGGGAGCTTACATTTAAAGGGAGAGACAACATTTTAACAATTAGGTCCATACAGAGCATGAAATGGTCATTTGAAAGAAGAAGGGTTTGGGCGGCTGGGCAAAGAGGACCAGGCAGCACCAACATAGGACTCTGGAAGCGCATGTGGAACCAAGGCCCCTCCACACTCATCCTAAGGATGACCCAAAGTGGCAGATGAGCCGAGGAGCACCAACCCTCTGGCTGCCACTGCCCACTCTTCCTCACTTCACCTGTCCTCTCTGCTTACCATCACCACCGTCCAGCTGGGGCCTCTGACTGTCCGCTCAGGCAGGCAAGTGCTTCCCCCATCGGGCCTCCTTAAACGTCCTGGACAACAGCAGTCCCGAGTAGAAGTCAAGACCTTTCTAGCTTTTACACTGCATATCCTAAGGCCTTGTTCTAAGGTCCCTTCTATCTCTCACAGTCTCTTCTGGTGTTGTATGCTTTAAAGTCTTCTCCAGTTCTGATATTCTGTATTCCATCATTCTATGTCCTCAGGTCCCTCTGGGCTCTGACATTCTGGGTTCTAACATCCCGTGTTCTAAGGTCCCTCTGGGCTCTGACATTCTGGGTTTTAACATCCCGTGTTCTAAGGTCCCTCTGGGCTCTGACATTCTGGGTTCTAATATCCCGTGTTCTAAGGTCCCTCTGGGTTCTGACATTCTGGGTTCTAACATTCCATGTTCTAAGGTCCCTCTGGGCTTTGGGATTCTCAGTTCTAAAATCCCATGTTCTAAGGGTCCTTTCCAGCTCTAATTCTCTATTTTAACATTTCATGATTTAAGAGCCTTTCCAGCTCTGACGGCTTCTGTTCTAACATTCTATATTCTAAGATTCCCTTTAGCTTCAATACTCTTATGTTCTAAAGGCTCTTCTAGCTCTGACATTCTCTGAATTAATATTCTGTGTTCTAAGGGCTCTTCTGGCTCTCACGTTCTCTGTTCCAAGATTCCCTCTCACTCTAACATTCTGTTCTAACATCACATGTTCTAAATGCTTTTCCAGCTCTGACACTGTTCTTAACATTTTGTTTTCTAAAGGCCCTTCTAGCTCTGAAATTCTCCGTTCTAAGATTCCCTTCTTGGGCCACTAGGTGGCACCATAGTGCATGGAGTGCTGGGTCTGGAGTTCAGGAAGACATCTCCCTGAGTTCAAATCCAGCCTGAGACACTTCCTAGTTGTGTGACCCTGGGCAAGTCACTTAACCGTATTTGCCTCAGTTTCCTCATATGCAAAATGAGCTGGAGAAGGAAATGGAAAACCACTCCTGTAAATTTGCCAAGAAAACCCCAAAATGGGCTCAGGAAGAATCAGACGTGACTGAAATAACTGAGCAAAAACAACCAAGATGCCCTTCAGCACCAATAGTCTCTTCTAACCTCCCATGTTCTCAGGGCTCTTCCAGCTCTCACACCATGGTCCTGGTAGTGACGATGCCTCCGGGCTGCACTGGGGCCCGGCTGTTGCCTGTCGCTCTTGGTGTGTCCACCCCGGGGGAATGCCCACACTATATCATGCAGAGCTCCTGCTTTTCTGTCCCTGGCCCTCCCTGGACTACTCAAAGGCACTCTCACTGGCTGTGGCCCAGGCTTCTTCAGTTTGCCGTCTCTCATTTGCCCGTCCTGCACGCTTCCTCTTGCTGGCCTGCTCTGGTTAATTTAGTTCTCTTTCTGCTTGTGACCGCTCCCTTTGTTTTGATGAATGACCTCTCCCTGATCCTGCACTCCAGTCTCCTGCCGACTTTATTTAACTCCCTGTGGCAGTTACAGGAGATACTCAGGTTCAGACCTTAGCCTCCCTCCAGGACCAGCGAGTGATTAAACCCACCCCAGTCTCCTCTTGTGCTTCAGCCCAGCTCTGGCTGCACTCCAAATCACAGAGCCAAGAATTGCAGAATGAGAAGGAGACTCCAAGGTCAGCTAGGTTGACCTGTACCTGAATGACAGTCCCCTCCATGACACATCTAAGACGTGGTCCCCTGTGGACTTTGCTTGGAGATTCCACCGAAGGGTGACTCCTGCCTGCCTCCCCAGGCAGCCTGCTTCACTCAGGGGCTGTGCTCATTGTTAGGGAGTTTCTGACATCTAGACTTGGTCTGTCTCTCTGTAATTCCACCCAATATTCTTCATTCTGGCCTCTGTAGCCAAGAAGGATAGGTCTAGCCTCTCATTCAAAGAAGATCTAACATGTCTCCCTTGAGTCTTTGCTGCTAAATGGCCCATTTCCTTCAATGATACTTATGTGGTGTGAATGTAAGGTCCTTGGCTATCCTGGTTGCCCTTCTTGGACGCTTTCCAACTTATCAGGGATGCCTAGTTTTAGCTCAGCTTGCTCTGTTTTCCAAGTAACTTAGAAAATTAATAATAATAATGACAAATATATTAAAATATTTCTTAAAATCCTAGCTTTAGAGTTGGAAGCATTTTTACAGATGAGGAAATTGAGGCTCTGAAGTTAAATGACTTGCCCATCGTCACATAGCTAAAAAGTGACAGGGGGCAGGGTTTGAATTTAGGTCCTCAGACTCTTAAGTCAGTGCACTTTCCATTATACCACACTGCCCTGATTCTATCTGGGCAGGGCTGTGAATGCCATAGCCAATTCATTTCTTTATTCCAAAAGAGCATTCATTTATCTCTTCCTTCTTCTTTTTTAAGCCAGAGTTTGTTCATTATTCTTTTGCAACCTCTAATAATGGCAGTTAGGGAGAAAGAGAAAGCCATAATGCGATGATTTATCTAGAAAAGGCGAATTACTGTACCAAGAGAGAAGGGGTGTCAGCGTCTATGGATATTTATGTGGAAACTCTATATTAGAGCCGTGCTCGTTAGTGCTGCTGTAGTTAAGGCTCTGTGAATGTTAATGATCTGTATTAAAGGAGTAATGGCAGACTCTTAGCAGCAGCAGTAGTTAGCAGACACCTCAGCATCACATTTTCTTTCAAAGGAACAGATCTCCAAGCAAAGTGATTTATGTCCAAGGAAGGTACATGAATATATCAGTGCACCTGCACCTGGGGCCAGGGGAGTTGGGGACAGGGAGCGCTGAAGCTTTGGGTGATGTGACAGCCAAATGGCATTGGAATGAGATGGATAGAATGACAATTTTTTAGGTTTGAAATGAAGTTGGGTAGGATTTGGGGAAGGTGGGCAGATATCATCCCTCATGCAAGCAAATGGATTTAACTTGGCAGAAGAAGGTGCTGTAGCCTTCTGGGAGGAAATGGAAGGCAGATCGATAGAGAGGAAAGATCTTGGCTCTTGTTCAGAGACACTTGGCCTGCCTCATTCCACCCCTTTGCCTCTTGGATCCATAACCTGAACTGGCTTCTTGCTTTCTTATTAATTCAAGAATATACCAGAGGGGCAGCTAGAGGGCACAGTGGATAGAGCAACACCAGGTCTGGAGTCAGGAGGATCTGAGTTCAAATTTGGTCTCAGATACTTACTAGGTGTGTGACCCTGGGCAAGTCACTTTACCCCAATTGCCTAAGGGGGGGATGTACAAAAAATAATCTGGGAGCAGGATCCAGGGGACAGAGGACATGAGTGTGAATCCCACTTCTAGCAGTAACTAGTCATTTGAACTGGGAAAGTCATTTCCCTTGTCTCTCAGTTTCCTCCACTTGCAAATGACGGGTCAAATGAGGTGATCTTTATGGGTCTCTCTCCTTAAAGGCCCTTCCAGCTCTGTCTGCCTATGAGCTTTAGACCCTGGTTACTTTAGACCCTGGTTAATGACTTGTGTTATCAGTTCTCTTCCACAGAGAAGCCCGATTTCTTAACAAGACTAAATGCTCCTTGAGGGGCAGGGACTGTATCTTGGACTGCTTTGCAGCCTCCAAGGAATCTAGCACAAGTCCTGGCCAACGTGAGAGAGGTTGGTGGTAATGTTGGCGGTATGCTGGGCTCACTTAGGATAACTGAAGGGTGAAAGTCTCTTTCCTACAAAAGCCGGTATCAGGGGGGAAAAAGAATGGAAAGCATTTCTACTGTGCTAAATACCAGAGACACAAATAAGAAAGTGAGATAGTCCTTGTGTATTCTAATAGGAAGAAACAACAGATACAGGAAGTTGGTAACCAAAGAAGAGATTTATATTCTAGGTAATCATGGGAAGGGAGAGTGGAGTCACAGGTATTTGATTTACGTTCTCTTCTAGGCACAACGGTAGTAATATGATAACCATGCAAAGTGTGTAAGAAGGAAAGAGTGGTGTGTTCAAGAGTGGGGAAAGGGGGCGGCTAGGTGGAGCAGTGTATAGAGCACCGGCCTTAGAGTCAGAAGGACCTGAGATCAAATCCAGACACTTCACACTTAATAGCTGTGTGACCCTGGGCAAGTCACTTAACCCTGCTGCCTAACAAAAAAAAAAGAGTGGGGAAAGGACAGATGGCCACAAGATAAGTATAGTGGACACCTAGATGAGACGTGAAGCAGTCTATGGTCCAAGGCCAGCTGCATACAGTAGCCTTGCTGAATCTTTATTCACTCATTATCGATCAGGCTAAATGAAAGCCAGGGTAGGAATTCTGGAGGTGAATGAATTTACTGCATCAGGAAAAGGCATCTGGAGGTTTGGGTTCATGGGAGTGTGTCGCAGTAAGGTAGACTTCAAGACGATGGCCAGGGGACACAGAAAGAAAATTGTAGCATCCAAGCCAGAAGTCAAACAGCATTCTCGTCTCTGAGAAGACAGGGAAGAAAGACATATCTGAAGGACTGTCCAAGGTAGGGGTGAGAGTATCTGCTTATTTTGATGATGCTCTTTGATAGAAAGAGTATGAACATGTGATCTCTTAAGGGCTCAATTGGCTCTTGAACTTACGACTTTGTTACTGGGAGGGGCAGCGGGGATGTCGAGGGACATTTAAGCCCTGGACTCTGGCATCACAAGACTGGGTTTTGAGAATCAGGTCTGCACTCACTGACTGCAGAATATTGAACAAGTTCCTCCATTTCTCTGAGCTTTAGTCTCCTCATATGACAAACAAGAATCAGAGATCTAAGAGTGTCCTCAGAAGCCATTGTGTTCAGCCCTCAATGCCTAAATTTGACACCGACATCCTTTCTCCCCTTTATCCCTGTGTGAACATGCCACCAGGCTCATAGACGTAACCAATAGTCTACATGCTTGTTTAAACAGTGCTTTAGATTTTGAGGAAAATGAGTGAAGGAAACCACCTGAGTGATTTCAGCTAATCTTTCTGAGTTAGGGGACAGCTTTATTTTCTTTCCTGAACCAGGACTGGAGAAAAAAACAAAAAAACAACAACAAACAAACAAACAAACAACTGATATCATTCAACAGAATAAGGTGACCACTCCAAATTTAGGTATTGAATCAAGGATTAAGAAGAAGATCAGATGGACTGTTACTGTTCTGCTAGAGAAGTCCAACAAGAGTTTGTCATTCAAATATCTTCACACATTTTCTAGGCTTATCTCAGAAACACTCTAGGCCAGCCGTTAGGTCAGTAAGTAAACATTTATTAAGTACCTACTATATGCCTGGCATTGTGCCAAGTGCAGGGAATAGGCAAAAGACAGTCCCTGTTCTCAAGAAGTTCACCGTCTAATGGGAGAGATAATATGCAAACAACTCTATACAAACAAGCTATTAAGAGGATAAATAGGAGATAATTAACAGAGAGAAGGCACTAGCATTAAGAGGGATCGGAACAGACTTCTTATGGAAGGTGAGATTTTATCTGGGAATTGAAGGAAGCCAGGGAAGCCAGGAGGTGGAGATGAGGAAGGAGAGAGTTCCAGGCAGGGGGATGGCCGATGAAAATGCTTGGAGTCTAAACCAGCTTAGTTGCTATTCTCTGATCTTAGTATTCGCTCTCCCAATCTCTAGTCCTTTGATTGGACCAGCTTCCGTGCCTGGAATACACTCCCTCTTCAGCTCTGTCTCTTGGAATCCCAGATTTCCTTCAAGGCTCAGCTTATGTGCCACCTCTTAAAGGAGGCACTCCTGATGCCCCTTGGCTGTTAGCACCCTCTGGCTCCACAAATAATCACGTCTATAGTTATCGGTGTCTGCTGCTGTTCAGTCGTTTCAGTCATGCTCTACTCTTCATGACCCCATTCAGAGTTTTCTTGGCAAAGATACTGAAATGGTTTGCCATCTCCTTCTCCAGCTCATTTTACAGATGCACACCAATACCTAGCTGCCCTAGTTACTGGTGGTCATGCTTCGTATTTCAGTAGCATTGACATCGGGCAGTGACTATTTTTGCTTTTTGTCTCTGTGTCCCCAGTGCTTAATAAATGTATGCCAGATTGTGTCATTTCCATTTTTTAAAATGAGGAAAATGAGTCAGTGAGTAAACAAGCATTTATTAAACACTTATGGTACGAAAGGCACTTTGCTAAGCCCTGATAATACAAGGAAATGCAGAAGAAAAAATGGTCCTAATCCTTAAGAAGGTCCCATTCTAATGGGGGACATAACATGTACATAGATACATAGGATATCTATCTATCTATCTATCTATCTATCTATCTATCTATCTATCTATCTATCTATCTA
>NW_020949602.1:3760813-3762097 GCF_900497805.2 Vombatus ursinus
CTATCTATCTATCTATCTATCTATCTATCTATCTATCTATCTATCTACCTATCTAATAGACGTAATCTAATCTCAAAGAGAAGGCAGTGGCACGGTGAGGGTACTCTGGGAAAGGTCTCCTGCAGATGGTAGGATGTGAGCAGAATCTTGAAGGAAGTCAGGCAAGCCAAGAAACAAAGGGGACAATGGAGAAGGTTCCAGGCATATGGGACAATGAGTGAAAAGGCACAGGGTTGGAAATGAATGTTCTTAGAGAGAAAAGTGACTTGCCTAGGATGACAGAGCTATTGTATATCTGAGGCAGGATTTGAACCCAGGTTTCCTAACTCTAAGTGGAAAACTCCTTCACTGAGCCAATTTTGCCCCTGGAGACACACTTATCAGAAATACTCTAACATTGGATTATAGCCAGAAATGCCCTCTAAGGACCCTCCCAAAGCAAGAATTTTAGGGTTCTAAGATTTCCATTCAGGGTCAATTTTTGAAAGCATAGGACACCATGTATTTAAGGGACAGCAATTCTTCCAAATTTCCTTCCAGCTCTAACCATTTCAGTTTCTACAAATTGGGATTCCCTTTGCCTCCCTCCTCACTGCAGAGTGACTTCATTGTCAATGACATCTCTGTTAAACGGCGCTTTGCAACGACTATCATTTCTCTGCAATCGCGGTGTTTAACAAGGAAATGAAATTGACAAATGTTCAGATTAGATTAAATCTTATTATACAGCATCTGGATCAAGCTTTCAAATCCAAGGAAAAACCAACAATTGGAATGTGGATGAAAATTTATATGCCATAAAAAAGCAAAGAAGAGCTGCCCAAAGAGTGAGCGCACTTCTTCGTAATTCCAGCTGTGTTGTGTGCATGTGTGTGTCTACGTGTATATATGTATGTACGCAGCCAAGTGCCAACATAACTCTAAGGGATGAATAAAATGAAACAACTGCAGAGTCTTTCAAAGAAAAAAAGAAAAAAATGGTCAATCCTTCATAGAATCATGGGATTTGAGGAGTGAGAGCTGGGAGGGACCTTGGAACAAAGAATGTCAGGGCTGGGAGGGGCCTGAGAACGGGGAGTGTCAGGGCTGGGAGGGGCCTGAGGACAGGGAATGTCAAAGGTGGGAGGGGCCTGAGGAGAGGGAGTGTGAAAGGTGGGAGGGGCCTGAGGAGAGGGAGTGTCAGGGCTGGGAGGGGCCTGAGGAGAGGGAGTGTCAGGGCTGGGAGGGGCCTGAGGACAGGGAGTGTCAGGGCTGGGAGGGGCCTGAGGAGAGGGAGTGTCAGGG
>NW_020949602.1:3762107-3802818 GCF_900497805.2 Vombatus ursinus
GGGAGGGGCCTGAGGACAGGGAGTGTCAGGGCTGGGAGGGGCCTGAGAACAGGGAATGTCAGAGCTGGGAGGGGCCTTAGAAAAGAGAAGGGTCTTTTTCAATGGGTCTCATCTTCTCTTTATGTGGCCAAAGTATTCAAGCTTCATCTTCAGTATTTAACCTTCCAGCAAATGGCCTGAATTAACTTCTATAGGTATTGACTGATTTCCTTTCTGTCCAAGACACTCTCAAAAGTCTTCTCCAGCACCAGAGTTCACAAGCATTTATTCTGTGATGCCCAGCTTTCCTCTCACAGCCAGATATTGCTACTGCTGTTACACACGTTGATTAACTGTTGTTGCTCTTCGGTTGTCTGACTCATGCCCCACTCTTTGGGATTTTGTTAGCAAAGATACTGGAGTGATTTGTTTTTTTCCTTCTCAAGCTCATTTTACAAATGAGAAAACTGAGGCAAACAGAGTTAAGTGACTTGCCCAGAGTCACACAGCTAGGAAGTGTCTGAGGCCAGATCTGAATTCAAGAGGAGTCTTCCTGACTCCAGGCTGACACTATGCCACCTCGATGCCCCAAACTAGGACAAAAGGACACCTGAGGGGAAATTCTCATCAACTAAGGAGATCAAGGAGAACTTCATGGAAGAGGTGGCATTTTAACTGGGCTTTAAAAGATTTTGAAATCCAGAGAGGATGACAGATCCCTAGATCTTCCAGATGTCAAGGCCAATGCTCTATACACAAAGCTGCCCACTGGAGGTTAGGTGACTTGTCCAAAGTCATACTGAAAGGAGGCAAGCACAGACTTCCACTTAGGACCTCCAACTCCAAATACAGGGCTCTTTTGACTTCTCCAGGCCAGTTTTCTCACCGAGGAGGCAAAGTGAGGATAAAAGTGTTCAGAAAACCAACAGGGCTATTAAGATAATTTAGATCTCTCTATCTGCAGGACATCAAATAAATAAGGTCTCAGTGTTTGCAGCAATAAATAAGGAAACCCTGTGTCTGCAAATTCACAGCAGCCAGGGCTGTGAGCCAGGAGGAGGATTCTCAGAGAACCAAGGGGGACGCGCACAGCTCAGGGGTCTAACTTTGCAGTCAGGATGCAGACGAGAGCACAGAACATAAACGGGGAGAGGCAGATGCCTGTGTTTGCAGGCGAGGGAGGCAGTGAGGGCTGAAAGGTGCTGATTTACTGGGAATCTTCAGTCCCCACCTTCTTTTATGTCCTCAGCTAGTGGGGTAGTGAGAAGCCTGCTTGCCCTGGAGTCACAGAGTCTGAGAGCTTCAGAGTTGGATGGGACCTTAGAGGCCTTCCAGCCCCAACTGTATCTGGAGAGGAATCTCACCTATAATACCCCAACTACCAGTCATCTTGTCTCTATTTGGTAACCTATGAGGAGGGGGAGCCATTCATCCCCCATGTGAACCTGTGGACTTCGCCCCTCAGGGTCCCAGGCAACTAAGACTCTACATCAGAGAGGGCTTGATAGAAGTTGAACATGTTGGACGGAACAGTGGAGTTGGCATCAGGAAACCGTGGGTTCAAATATACCCCCAGAGATTTACTACCTGTGTAACCCAGGGCAATCAATTTTACCCAAGGTTTAGCTCCGTATTTCTTAAAAAGAGGTATCTGAATTACATAGCCATTGGGGTTCCTCCTAGCTCCTAGTCTATGATCTTGGCTGGAGTTGATGGAGAGGGTTCCCACACTGGGAATTCCTGACCCAGATCCAGACCTTCCCCTACCCCCCCAAAATCCCAAACTCTTATACAAGACAGGGTATAGACAGTAATACAGGGCCTTGCACTTCATCGTTGGTTATCAAATTTTTAAATGGAGCTCATTGTGATAAAGGTGGTAGTGTTTTTTCCCTTAATATTCAAATTCACCTCTGCAAATTCTCAGTCAAGGGATGGCCCAGGCATACGTGTATGCCCATTCCACTGTATCCTTGAGCCAGCTGTCAAATTGATCTTCTTAAAGCAGAAGTCCCACCAAGTCACTCCCCTATTCAAGCAACTTTAGTGGCTCCCAAAAATCCCGAGCTAGGACCACATAACAAATCCTGTTGGGCATTTGCAGCTACAAATGAAGAGCACTTCATCACCTGCTGTGCCCCGCCCCTCAACGTCACCCCCATCCCACCATCTTTCTTGTCTTTTTGCTCTTTAGAAACTCCCTTTCTCCCAATGTGGAAGAGCACTGCCTGGGACCAAGATTTTCCTGATATAAACTTAAATTTGCCTCTTCATACGAATGCTCTGTTTCCCATCTATAGGTAATGGTGTCAAGCCTTCTTTATTTCGTGGATGGTTGAAAAATGAAGGAACCTAGAGGGATTTATTAGCTTTGATCCCCAGCATGATAGGATTTAGACTTAGAAGGAGACAGATAATCTCAACTAACCACCTGGAGTGGCCAAAGTGGACTGAATACTGGGCTTGGAGTTAGCAAGACCCGAGTTCAAATTCTACCTCAGACATTAACTGTGTGACATTTAACCTCTCGCAGTCTCAGTTTCCTCATCTGTAAAATAGGAATAATAATAGCACAAATGAGTTCAAATTCAATCTCTCTTACTAGCTACGCGACCCTGGGCAAGACACTTAACCCTGTTTGCCTCAGTTTTCTCATTTGTAAAATGAGCCAGAGTAGGAAATGGCAAACCACTCCAATATTTTTGCTAAGAAAATCTCAAATGGGGTCACAAAGAGCCACACACAATTGGAAATGACTAAACAACAAAAACAATGTTCCTTTGTAACATTATCAAAAGGGTGATGAATGTTATCTGTAACACCTGGTTAAGACTGTCTATAACAGTCCAGTGGTAATGCTATCTGTGTCCATGAAGAGAAGACCTTTCCCAATAAAACATGGCTTGTTAAATTAAGGAAAAGAATGAAGGAAGCACAAAGACCTATAAGATCAGAGAGAAAGAGATCAATGGGAGTGAATGAAGGAGGTTTTGATGTCCTCTGCCCTCCAGCCCAAATCTGGGGTGCTGTGTTCCATTCTGGACACTGTGCTTCAGAAGGACCAAGGACAAGGTAGGACATGTCCAGGGGAAGGCAATCAGGATGATGAAAGGACTAGGAAACATGTCATACAAGGCACTAGGGAGGTTTGGGCCATGGAAAGACTTAAGGTGGTCGCGATAACTGTGTTTAAGCATTGGAAGGTGGAAGAGTGATTAATCTCATCTTGCTTTGTGCCAGAGGACAGAAGTAGAAAAGGGAGGGATAGGTGAAAGTGTAGACTGGACTTTTTTTATCATTGTTAGGAAAAAAAATAAAAATTGAACTGTCCCTTATTTGTAAAACTATAATAGTTCCATTTACGTCACCTGTGATTGGGAAGTGCTTTGGAAATACTAAAAGACTAAATATCTGAATTACTCAAAGGGCAGTAATGTGACTTGATTTCACCATATTCTTAGACCTTTTAAGCCAAAAAGGTCAAGATCATTGGAGGCTGTGATCAAACCCCTCCCAAAGCTCCTTACAGAACTGAATGTCCGTTAAGTTGGCCCCCTCTAAACCTTTCCTCTTGGACTTTGAGCATGACAGGGCCAACCCCAGGGGCTCTATCACAGAAGGAACAATTGGATTCCTCCTCTCAATAAAACACTCATCTCATTTCCATACCGCAGTGGCATTTCTGCAGCGAACACTCTGGCAACTCCAAATAGTCTCCTGGGGACTAGGCTGGGGGAAGCTTGACCTTTGGTGACAGAACAAAATCCTGCCATGTGAGTACAATGTTTCAGCCTCACTGGACGCTGCAGATTCTGATGAGAGGCAAGAGTGGGCACAGATGTTTCCTCTGAAAGCCATCTGTCTACTTGGTGATGTAAGTGATGGGGAAAATAAGGTTCTGTCCTTTGAAGCTATGTTGGGAGAAGGGGCATGGTATATTAGATTCCGAGTTAGGAGGTCTGGGTTCGAATCCTAACAGCTACTTAATGGTGAGGTCTTCAGTCAGTTACTTCCCTTCTCAGGTTTTCAGGCTCCCTATTTCTAAATAGGCAGAGGGGTTCTGAATGCCATGATTGCTGAGGCCTCAGATGACCTGTGAGTCTGCAAAGTGTCAGCCACTGAACTCAGGAAGAATAACAGAAGTCACACAGAAGCCAAGAAAACTCCCCATGGGAAGAGGTACAGTGGAAGGAGCACTGGCCCTATGACCGTAAGACCTGGGTTCAAATCTTACCTCTTTTGCTTACTACCTGTTTGACCTTGGGTAAGTGACTTTACCTCCCTGGCTGTCGCTATATTTGTCTATCAAATAAGGGGGTTGGAGACACAGCCTGGACTAGCAGAAAAGGAAGTAGTTCTTAAGTCAGAGGACTCAGGTTCAAATCCAGGCTCAGTCTCTTACTATATGCATGGTACTGAACAAGTCACTTTATTTCTTTGGGTCTCAGTTGTAGAATGAGGGAGCTGAACTAGATAGCATCTGAAACTTCCTCTAGCCCCAGAACTATTAACCTTGAGATTAGTCAGAACCTGGGGCAAGTGGTATAGAATACCAACTGGCCTCCCTTACAGGGGATGTGTGATTGTCTCTCACCTCAGAGATGGGGATGGGGACATGTAGGCAGCTGGGTGGCACAGGGCATAGAGTTTTGGAAATAGAGTCAGGAAGACCTAAGTTTGCATCCTGCCTCAGACACTTATTAGCTATATGACACTGAGTGAGTCATTTGCTTAAGCCTCAGTTTCCTCATCTGTAAAATGAGCAAAATAAAACCATCTACTTCCCAGCTGTGAAGATAAAAAAAAAAAGATATCTGTAAAGTTCTTTGAAAACCTTTAAGCACTCTATAAATGCTAAGCAATGATGATGACAATGATGTAGCAGCTATCAGAGTTTCCTGGAGATTTTTCCACCAGGCCAATTGAGACATGGCGGGCTCCAAATGCCAGTCTGCAAGGCAGATCGGCCACTTATGGATAAAGGAAGCTCTTGGAGAGAAGGGATTTGCTCTTAGTTGCATAATCAGAATCTGTCAGGGGTAGGCCATGAACCCAAGTCCCTCTGACTCTGAATCTTGCTCTCTAACCACTATACTACATTGCCTGTTTTGAGTTAACTATGGGATGTCCCAAAAATCTTAGTGTACTTTTAAGATTTCACTAAGACTTTCGAGAAACCTGGCATGTATGTGCCCATATATATAATGATGGGAAAGAATGGTTAAGTCAGCATGCATTTATTAAGCACCTATCGTGTGCCAGGTACCAGGCTAAGTTTTGTTACCCATACCTAGGCTATTGAACCCAAGACATAGAAGGGCTATATTTATATAGTATAAATAAATATTCATTAATTACTTAAGTGAGAAGTCAGGACATACAGGACAGTGTTAGGTGGGAGAAAGAACAGTAGCTTAGGGTCAGGAGGCCCGATTTTTCTACAGAATAGTTGTAGATCACTTCCTCTGATCCATGCACTCCTGACTAGCCCAATCTGATGTGTAAATCTACTCTACAGAAACCCCAAGCCACATAGAGATAGACTAGAAATAGGCCTTCCCATAGGACAAAGGTCAGTCTCACATCCCAGATTCTCAGGGTTTGAAGTCAAGGACTCCAGTGCATGTCTGAGTAGAAATCCTACCTACATTGTCCCTGACAAATGGTCATTGAATGTCTGCTTGAGGGCCCTCTGGAATGGGAAACCAAGCAGCTATTGAGGAAGCCCACTCTATTTTAGGGACAGCTCAGAGTGTAACTTTTCCTTCCACTCAACCGAAACCTGCCTTTCTGCAATAGTCTTCAGTGTCAGGGGCCTTCCCTATCACCCAGTCCAACTCTGCCGTGTTCTAGTTCTGCTTCCTGGGGCCAAGCAGAATAATACTCATTTCTTCTCCTTGTAGAAGTTCTTCAACCACCTGAAGCCTGCCTTCGTGTCTCCTCTTATCCAGGCTAAGCTGCCTTAGCTCCTTTGCACTGGTCCTCAGGCTAGCAGCATCTCCAGGCCTTTCGCCATCCTGACCCACCTCCTCTGAATGTCCTTTAATTTATCACAGAATCTCTGTGCTGGAATGGCCTTCAGAAGCCATCTCATACAAGTTGTACCTATAAATGGATTCCCTCTATAGCATCCTCAGCAGGAGGCCCACAATCCTCTCTTCTGCCCATCTAATATCTTGTACCTACATGTCTCTCTTGGCTACATTGTAGTCAACTTACCATCTCTGTATCACCATCAGCTAGTACAAGGACTGGCACACCATAGGTGCTTAATAAATGTTTGATGATAGACTGATTGATTGGTGACCTCTAGACAGGGGGCACTACCACCTGAATAACTTTTGGATAGTTCTCAAAGACAAGGAGTTGTTCTGTTAATTCAAGTTCTAACTCTCTATAACTCCTACCCAGTTTCTCCTCCCAAAAGAAGTGTATGCCAATGCCAGTGTGTAACTTAGAGGAAGAGTTAGCTCTCCAACTGTGAATGCTATCAACCAGGGGATGTGTATTTAAACTCCTCTTTTCCTCCCACTTCTTCAGGTCTGAAATTGCCCAGTCAGTGATCTGCTGGATCTGCTGCACTGAGTCTGGCCAGAAAGCCCAGGAAGGGGCGACTGAGCAGGCCCACACTGTTGACCAACTAGAGCATGGTGGGAAGTCAGATGGCCAGACAAGCAGACAGGAATTGAATACAGTCTCCAACAAACATTTACAAGGCAACTACTTTGTACAAAGCAACGTGCAAACCTTAGAGCACTATATAAGTGTTAGTGATGATGATGATGATACTATTTAATGTGTCGTTAGAGTCTAGATATAGAGCTAAAAGGACTTCAGGGCCAGTAAATACAACTTGCTCATTTAACAGATAAAGAAACTGGGGCCCAGAAAGGAGAAGTAACTTGCTCAAAGTCACATATCTAGTAAATATCTGAGTCAGGATTTGAGGCCAGATCTTACTGGCCTCCAAACCAGTAGCACGGTCTGAATTCACAACCTAAACTCCTACATAAATATGAAGAGATCTATAAAGGGGAGGCTTCCTAGAGTAGGTACCATTTGATTTGGACTTTAAATGTTGAGTAGCAATTCTATAGGGAAAGAGGGGGAAGGGAGGACATTCCATTTGTCCTGCAACTCAACCCTCCCATATGTGTGTCTCCCCTAATTAGAATATAAGTTCTGCTGAGCAGGGACTGCCTTACTTTTTCTATTTGTATCCCTAGACTTAGTATAGCACTTGGCACACAGTAAGCTTTAAAAAAATTCATTCATTCACTCACTCACTCATTCATCCATTTATTCACTCATTCCAGACTTGGGAATTATCTTAAGCTTATGCATGAGTTTTGTTCTGTTATGCCGAAGAGGCAACATAGCATAGAGTCCCAAAGAAAAAGAATTGCTTTCATAATCAGAGGACTTGGGGTGAATAGAGGCTCCATCACTGACATTGGGCAAGTCATTTAAACTTTCTTGGACTCAATTTCCTTATATATAAGATGTAGAGGTTGGACCAGCATTCTAAGGCTCCTCCTACCTCTAAGTCTATGAGCCTTACTTGGGTAGGGGGCTGAGAGTAGTCCCACATGGCTGTACTATGGAGAGCAGTCACATGACAGAGAAGTGCTGGTGTCAGAGAAGGTAGATTGTCAAGAACCTTGGGTGCCCAAAAGAGGAGTCTGAACTTTATTTGGTAGACAACAGGAAGGCATGAAGGTATTTGCATATCATGAACAGCTCTCCAATTATACAATGATCATTTCCCAAGCTTTAACATGGATCTGGATAGGTGTGAGCAGATGAGAGAATGAACAGGGACCCTCTTCCCTTGAAGTCTTCAGGCAAATGCTCAATGGATCCTTGTTGGGTTGGGGATATCATAGAAAAAGGAAATTCTTGCTCAGGAATGGTATGGATTAAAAGGCCACTGAAGTACCTGACAGCCTGGAGACAGTTCCAGAAAGGGTTCTCACATTGATGCAATGACAAATCCCATGGAATGTTGAGCTAACCCCTAAGTGTTATCACAGCCCTGTGGATAAACCCCACCTCTATCTCCAGGTGAACAGAAAGGGAAGAGGGCCCACCATTGCTGATAGCAAGCTAGAGATACAGAAAGGATTGTACCTCCAAACCTTTTGGGAAGTTAGAGAAGGGAGCCAAACGAGAGGAAAGTAGGTGAAGAAACCCCTTTGGTGGGATGACGCTACTGATCACCATGTTTATCTAGAGGATTTTTCTTTCTTGGACTCATTTGGTCCTCACCTTTGCCCTGGGAAATAGGTATAAGAGAAGGCTTTATTTTCCTATTCCTTAGAGAGGTGAGGAATCATGGGTACAGAAAAGTAAGTAAATTTTAAGATATGGTTACTGTGTAAGACAAGTGCTATTACTACTCCTTTACAACAGATGTGGAAATCAAGGCCCTGAGAGGTAAGGGACTTGTCCAGAACTACACAGCTTAGTGAACATCTGAAACGGAATGCAAATTCAGGTGTTTCTTTGGTTTGTTTGTTTAAACCCCAAGGCTGGCACTGCCTCTAATGTACTGTGCTGATCTCTTTTCTTTGTGGAGTCCTATTTCTTCCTATACATGGCATAGCTACATATAGATAGATAGATATGTGTGTGTACACACACATATACATATATCTACATATCGACAAACATACGTACACATATGTGTGTATTGATAGATATAGATATATAGACGTATATGGAAAAGGAGGATGATAGCTAGTGAAATATTGCTGATTAAATCACACCCCCACCTCCCCAGACACTTTTCCCCTCATCCCTCTTCCCTTTCCCTAAGAGCTAGAGAGACAGGAAAGAAGGCAGTCAGTAAAGGATTCCAGGGTCAGTTCACTGATGGAGTCTCTTTTTCTCCAGGTCAGTGGTTCCCAAACTTTGGGATCGCAGGACCCCTTTACAGTCTTAAAAATCATTGAAGACCTCTCCCCTCCATCCTGCATAAGATTTTATTTACATGGGTTGTCTATTAATAGTTTAACTATGAGGAATTAAAATTATTATTATGAAAAGAGTTTTGACCTCATAGACACCCTGAAAGGGTCATGGGGATCTGCAAAGTTTTCCAGGCCACACTCTGAGAATCACAGCTATAGGTTAAGACCCTATGGTTTAACCACTACTCTCAAAGACCCCAGAAGCTGCAGGGATGAAGCTGGCCCCATCTGCTTGCCTTTCCACACGTGAGCAGCCCTAGTTGTAGCAAGAGAACAAGCAGATGTGGACGTCAGTGGCAAGAGATTTTCCAAATTAACTGGACAGGGGTGAACAAGCAGTTGTTAGATGTCGCCTGCATTAGAGGTCATTGTCTGGCATTTGAGCTTAATTGTTTTTCTTCGATTTAAGGGACACATCTACTCAGGTGTGCAGCAAGGTGGCGAGAGGAGGAGAATCAAAAAATCTAGGATATAAAAACAAAAGGTATGAATAAAACTTATTTTTTAAAAAAATAAAGAGCATTTTTTTAAGAAACAAAAATCTACCAGGGGAAAGAAGATCACAGATCTTGAATTAAGGAAGACTTCAGGGGCATCAAATTCAACTCATTTTACAGATGATGAAACTGAGGCTCATTTAAAACGACTTACTCAATATCAGAGAGGTAGGAAGTATCAAATATGGGATTTGAACCCAGGGGGCTCTGATTCTCCAGCTGGGGACCCTTCGTCGATACCACATGATTCTGTTTCCTCCAGAAGAAGCAAGGAAGAGGGGAGTTGGATATGGAAAATGATTTTCAAAATGTGCCTCCATCTGCTTTTGGCAATAATCACTGTCATTGCTATAGTACTCGAACATTTGTCAAATTATATCTATATCTTTATATACTTCTCTATATATTTCTCTATATACATACATATATTACATATACATATATATATCTTATGTGCGCGTGTACTCATAGTCATACATACACACACACTTATAGAATTTAACTTGAGTATCCTAAGAGCTCTGTGACGTAGGCACTCTAAGTATTATTATCTCTGTTTTGGAGTTAAGGAAACTGAGGCTCAATGATGTCAAATGACTTGCCAAGATCACACATCCAGGGAGTGTCAGGGGCACGATGGGAACCTGGGCCTTCCCAACTCTAAGGTCAGCAGACTAACCAGGATGCCACGCTGACTTTTGTAATAATACCAGTTACTGAGATGAGAGACTTCATTTTAGAAACCATCTTCCAGGGTTGGGAACCTGTGACCTGGAGGCCACACGTAGCCTTCTAGGTCCTTGGGTGTAGCCTTTTGATTGAGTCCAAGTTTTACAGAACAAATCCTTCTATTAAGGGGATTTTTTTCTGGGAAGTTTGGATTCAGTCAAAGGGCCGCACTTGAGGGCCTAGAGGGCCACATGTGGCTTTGAGGCTGCAGGTTCCCCACCCCTGGGACAGAAACCAGACAATCCAGACTTGGTGAATTTAGAAAAGAGACACAACACACATGGAATTCACATTCCCAGAGAGCACCACCAAGCCTGAGGGTCACAGTCCTTAATAAATATCCCCTGCAGCTAGTGAGGCTGTTAATGCTGAAGGCTCCCCGTGTATCTAAATCAGTTAGTGGTAAGCTATGCAATTTGGAGCCAAATTGAATTGTGAAGGTTTGTATAATAGGGGCTGCAAAAAATCGAATAGAAAAATGCAGACAAATGTCTCAATGACAAAGGGACTTGATTAAATGGATCGCTAGTGGGGATGGAAACTCTGTTTTCTCTTTGTTTTGTTTTGCCTTTTTTTTTTCTTTCCAGGAGCAGGAGGACGTTACTCAGTCCTTACTGGCTGTCTTGTGATTTTGTTTGTCTTTGGAGAGTACACACTTTAATGCCGTGTGTCTTGTAGAGTCACAACTCCATCAAACTCCGTCTCCTCTCCTGACTCACATGGTGAGTTGCGATCATAAATCCTTATTGTTAATAAGATTGATAATTAAATATTAATATTATGATAATATATGATTCTAGGATAATAACAACAACAAACATATAGGTACATAGTGCTTTACGTTTTACAAATTGTTTTCTTAGTAACAACTCTAGAAAGCCAGAATTACGGAATCACAGAAATTGACACATGGATGGGAAGTCAGAGATCATCTCATCCAGCCTCTATCCCCATCAGAATCCACATCAGAACCTACATGGCAATGGTCCGTCCAATGTCTTCTTGAAGACATCCAGGGAGGGGAAGCCTCCTGAGACAAGCCATTCCATTTTGAGACACCTATAACTGTTTCCCTGATTACTCCCTGATATCTAGCCCAAAATTTCCTCTTTCAACTTCTACCCATTGCTTCTGATTCAGTCTTCCAGGTCCAAACAGAATAATACTGAGTCCAGTTTCGCACAACACATGTTCAAATACTTGAAGACAGCTATCACATCTCCCCTGAGTCTCCTCTTCTCTAGGCCCATCATCCTTAGTTCTGTCAACTGATTCTCATGACATAGACTCAAGACTCTTCAACATTCTGGCTGAGTCCTTCTTAAAATGTGGTGTCCAGAACTGAAAACAATCTGCAGGTGGGATCTGACTACGTACGGAGCATAGAAGGACTGTCAGCCCCTTATTCCCAGAGGCCGAGCCTCAGTGCAACCTCAGTTGGCCAGAGCCTTGTGGCTAGGATTGTACATAAAGAGCTTGGAAGTCATTAAAAGTTCTGGATCTTTTTCAGATAAATTCCTGACTGGCCACACCAACCTTTTTCTGTATTTATGACTGCAAGTTCTCAAAAAACAGTAAGACCTTACATTTATCCCTATTGTCTTTCTTGTTATTTGGTTCATCTTAATTTTCTTCCCTTTCTTGAAAAAATATTTTTTTTGGATCCAGATTCAATCGTACATCATGTTGGCTATTCCATCCAGGTTTGTCTCACCTACAAATTCAAGTAGGATGCTTTCCGTGCCTTTATCCAAATCAATGATAGAAATGTTAGGTAGCACTGAGCCAAGCACAGGTTCCTAGGGGTACTCCCCTGTGGAGCATCTTCCAAATAAACATTGAGCCAAATGCAACCACTCCTTAAGCCTGGGCCATTCCAAGTGCATCTAACTACACTATTGCTTAGCCTGAAACTCTGGGTATATATATTATGGTTTCCATTTTACAGATGAAGAAACTGAGGCAATTCCATCCAATTTACATTTATTAAGTCCTTCTATGTGTAAGGCAGTGAGAGTTTAAGTAATTTTTCCCAGGATAACACAGCTAACAAGTGCTGCAATCAGTCGAACTTGGGTCTTCTAATTCTAGCTGTTGAATGAAAAAAAAGAAAGAAGGAAGGAAGGAAAGAAAGGAACAAAGAGAGGAAGGAAGGAAGAAGGAAAAAGAAGGAAAACTGGTATGGATCATTCATGATATAGGTACATTTGGGTGGGTAATCTTCACTTTCAGATTGGTAGGAGGAGCCAGCTATTTACCTGTCTTGTTAGATAACAGTGATCCCAACACTAGGTGGGGTCATGTTTTGGAAAGTGACTTAAGATGAGCTCTGTAGAACTGGTGAATGAAGTGGCAAGTTGGACATGAAGCATCTTTTCCTGACTATTACCAATGGAATACAGGTAACCAGGGAAACTTTCCATATCATCATGCTTTTCCCACTCATAGGTCAACTAAAAGTATGGAGTTGGTGGTGGTGGGGGTCTTCAGAGACTAAAATCATTCTGAGTGCCTTCACTCCAAATTATGTATATGTGTCAGCAAACCCATTCACACAAAAACAGGATTTAAAGATCAATGCTAATTCTATATTTCCATCCAGATCTGCGATTTTGTTTGGACTGTGGACCACCCATTGTAAAAATACCCTAGGGATGGAAATTGGCAGCTCTTCTAGGGATGTTGTTTGGTAGCTCTTTTAAAAGAGATCTTCCTGAAGTTATGGAGAGACTTAGTGACTTTCCCAGGGTCACAGAGATTGCATTTGCCAAAGACAAGACTTGAACACAAATCTTCCTCGATTCCAAGCCTGGGGCACAATCCATCATTCCAAGATCTCTCTAGATGATATTCAACACAGTGATGCTGTGCTTATATGGACCATATGTTGGGATCTCCCATAAACTGAAGCTGATCATGTCAGAAAATAAAGCACTTCTTCCTATTAAGGGTTTAATTAATTCTTCAGTAAGGGAATAAGGAGAAAAAGATTCTTTGAAGAAGGATATAATACTATATATATATATATATATGTACATATATATATACATATGTATGTCTATTCATAAACACAGAGAATTTTAAAATTCTGGAGGTTGGCTTGCCCTAGAATCCTAGGATGGAACATTAAAACTCATCTACCCAAACTGACATGGCCATTTTATCACTGTCTCCTTCCTCTTCTTTTAAAGGTTCTTCTTTTAAAGGTTAGGAATAAAAGGGTAGATGTGTATATAAAGATAGCAATTACTGTAGGCCACAGGAGACCTCTATAAAAGTCCTCTTTTCATCAGCACAGCAAGGTGCCCCTTTAGTCCTGAAGATTGCCTTGGGAACATATGCTCCAACAGGTCATAGTAAAGGCTGGAAGAGATCTCCAAGACCATCTAGATCAACCCCATCTTTTTTCAGATGAGAAAACTGAGGTCCAGGTGTGTGAAATGAGTTGCCCAAAGTCACATACAGAGTAAGCATGAGAGACAGGAGTGGAACCCAAGTTCTTTGACTTCAGTGCCAGGTCCTACCAATCTGGAAAGCCCACGAGTCTGTACAAGGCAACTGAAAACACCTTGTGAATGCCAGTGGAGAAGTTTGGAAAGGCCTATTGCCAGAGCACTGCTCACTAGGTGATAATTTTTGGGTGGGGTAGGAGGGTGGATTTTTTAATGAGTCACACCAACCCATATGAGCTTAAGAGACCTTGATTTGTATTGGTGGGTGAAGCTGATCTATCTCCCCAACAGTGAAATCAGGGCTCATTACAGTATCAGAATGAATGAGAGAACACATCACTAAAGCTTCAGGGCCTAGACAACCACATGGATATGTGCCTTAAGCTATTTCTATCTGAATGTCGACCTTTGTTAGGTAGTTAAGATGGCAAGGTTTCAGGATTTTGGTGTGTTATCCCATTAACTGACAGGAAGTTTCCAAGACCTGTGAATCTTTTCCTTCTAAATGAGGGCCAATCTTTGCCTCCTGGGAAGGTCTGGCCCTTGACTACCTCATTACCAAGCTGTATGGACCTGTCAGATACCACCCTGTGGGATGCGAACTTCTTGGCCAAAGATCCTGCCACTCAAAATGCTCTAGAAACATGCTGTGCTGGGAAATGGGAAGAGGCCATTGGATACTTACACTCACAGGCTGACTTTTTGGCACATCATAAACTCCCTCCTTCTTTTGGCTGGTAGGAACCTGATGAAGAATCAAAGAAATACAGTTAGGACACTTTTTAAAAAGTGGTTTGTAAAACTTACAGTGCTATGTAAATGAGAGCTATAAAAATAATAACAACAATTATTTCCAAACAACCAAATGAAATCTCAGTGCTCAGCCACAACAAAGAAGGAAGAAGGAACAACAGATGTCTTGCTGGGAGAGGATGCTGGTTTTCCCCAAGAGAATATGGGTGAGGGGCAAATTGCTAAGTGGTTACTCAATCAATAAACATTTATCAAGCACCTTCTCTGTGTCAAGCATTGTGCTAAGTCCTCAAAGTGTGCTAAGCGGTATAGTGAATAAAACGTTGGGCTTAGCCTCAGGAAGACCAGAGTTCAAATTTGGCTTCAGATACTAATGAAATGTGTGACTCTGGGCACATCATTTGACATCTCTTTGCCTTAATTTCCTCACCTATAAAATGGGGATAATAATAGCATTTACCACAGGGTTGTTAAAAGGACCAAGCACGATGCCTTATTTACATCTTTTGCAAACCTTAAGCAACTGTGCGGTATAAATGTTAGTGATGATGATGATGATGGTGGTGATGATCATGATGATGACAACGATGACCCCAAGGCATCACAGATTTTGAGCTAGAAGGCACTTTAGAGGCCACTGAGTCCAGGCCACTCCCATAAGAACTGACATTCGGACCCGTGTCTTCTTGACTCCAAGTCCAATGTCCTCTCTAGTTCACCAGACGAGCTCCTTCAGGGTCCTGCACTTTTCATGGAGTCAACGGATCCGAGAAATAGAGTCAATAGAGCTATTGCAATCACTTCCAAGGTGTAGGAGCTGATGCCTAGGAAGTGTAGTAATTTACTCAAGGTCATTCAGAGAAAAGACCCTTAACTTATCAAGGATGGGAAGAGATGTTAGGGTTTAGACAAAACCAAGTGAATTGCTCAAACCCTGCTACAAATGGGAACTCTTCCAATGGGTCATCCTGTTAGGGTCATCTCCAAAAAGACTTCTATACAATACATGTATTGGGCCCAGATGACTTCTCAGACCCCTTCCCACTTCAAGACTCTAAGAGTCTGTGTCAGTATATTAAGGGTTCCTCATGTCTTTTTCTTGGTTATTGAGAGAAACCACTAATCATCAATTTATTATTAGCTAGTCCAATTTATAAACTGATTATTAATCACCCAGATATGCTATCCCTTGGGATTTTTCATTCGTCACACCCTATTCTCAAAGTTCTTATGTGCTAATGGGGGGGGCAATGAGTACATATAAGCAGAATAAATATAATCTTAATAAATACAAACACACATCCACATATATCCCTCCTTCCCTCTCTTTCTTTTCTCTCTTTTCTCTTCCCTTCTCTCTCTTTCTCTTTCACACACACATGCACACACACACACATGCCCATGCACGCACACACACGCACACACACACACACACATACCTGCAGGACAGTGAGGAAAACTCTGGATTTGTGGTAAGAAGCTCTGGGCTCTGGTCTCTGGCTCCTGCACGGCCTGAGGGCCTGTGACCTTGGTCATGTCCCTTAACTCACTTAAGCCTCAGTTTCTTCGTGTCTACACTGTAGCCCTGCCTACCTCACAAATAACTTCTAAGGGCCAGATGACACAAGGAATGTAATATACCTATGCACTGCAGAACAATTCAGGGACCATTGTTTCTACCTCCCTCCCCCTTAAGCTGCAGCTTCTGTTGGCCCAGTGAGAAAGCCCCGATGTCCTGGGCCTCATCAGGAAGTCACTTCCCCATTAGCAGGTAATTAGGCACAGTGCAAATGTGGATAAGCCAGAGCTGCTGATCTACCAGCTGGCTACTCGTCTATTTCCTTATCTGTAAATGTGTTACATGTATATTCACTATCCACCTTGAGTGGCAAAATGGTCCAATAGAAAGAGCTCTGGTTCTGGAGTCAGAGGATCTGGGTTCAAATCTTGCCTCTGTCACTAGCTGTCTATGGGACCCTGGGCAAATAACTTCATTCCTCTGGTCCTGGGCTCCTTATCTGCAAAGTGAGGCATCTGGACCAGGTGGCCTCCAAGGTACCTTCCGGCTCCATCTTGGGTCACAGAATTGTTGATTTTGTAGTTGAAGGTTGGAAGGGACGTTGGCCGCCATGTCATTGAACCATCCCTACAGCCCAGCTGGTTCAGTCAATAGAGCATGGGACTCCTTCTTTCAGGGTTCTGGGTTCTAGCTCCAGTTGGCATATATCTTTTTGAAGATAACAGATGGAGACACTAAACTGACATGAGAGCGGGTTAGGGACTTGGGATGTGATTAGGACAGGGAACTCCCAGGTGAACAAAGACCCTCCAGTAATGCAGGTAGGTACTTTCTCTCCACCTCAGTCTTAGAGGGTCATCCAGAGCACTGATGTCAAAGTCAAATAGAAATGTGGGGCACTAACCCACATGTAAGAATCTTTGCAGGCTGCATATTGACTTAATTTTAAAAGGAAACATTATCTGCATTTTACCTATTTTTATTTATTTCATTAAATATTGTTAAATAGTAATTTAATCTGGTTTGGGCCATACTTAGGAACATTGCCTGTGGCCTTTGGGTCATGTGTTTGACGCTTCTGCCTGAGAGCTTTGAGAATTCAAGTGACTTGCCCAGGGTCACTCAGCCAATATGTGTCAGAATCAGGATTTGAACCCAGGCTTTCTTGGCTCTGCTGCTCTCTGTCTCTTCACTATATTAAACTGCTTCTCTGAAGGGAGACTGAAGCTAAGTCATGTTCTTTTTCCCAGCAGGGACCTGCCTTATGCCAAACTGTTAGGGACTGAACTAAGATTAGACTCACACATCTGCATCCTCAGCTCTGTGTCTCTTCCTAATAAGATGAAGGAAGCAAATCATTTGTGAGTTACTGAAAATATACCATATTCATATTCATTTTTCTCAGCTGCTTGGGCTTCAGAATTAGGGTGAAAACCCTGTGCTTCAATCCCAAACTGATGGAGGATCCTTTAAAGTTGCACTCTGTCCCTTGGTAACTCTTAATTAAACTCGGATTTCAAGTGGGCCTTGCTTTATGTAACACGCATCGGCTGCAGAGCTGTACGTCAGTCATGTGCTCTAGAAGTGGAATTGTTTTAATGAACCAGAATCACTGGGTTTTGCAAAGGAACAGCAAGGTGCATTCTTGTTTGGGGTGAAGAGCCCTGATGGTACAGCCATTGAAGCTCATTATCCATCAGGGTGTTTCTCTAGAGGTGTCCTATGTTCCAGGGTCTCAGAAGTAGGACTAGACCAGATCTCAGGGCTGCCTAGTCCAAACTTTGCATTTGATAAGGTAAGGTGAGTCCAGACCAGTTAAATAATGTGCCCCAGGGTATGTGGTAACCCAGGGACACAACTATGATTTAAGATGAAGTCCTCCTGACGGTAGGTGTGGCCCTCCCTATCCGCCCCTGGAAAACCTGCTTAAAGTGGGACACCCTCCTATGAATAACAGCAGAAATGAATGCAGATGGCTGGAAAAAGATTGTAGGACACAGAATGTAGAACACAGACTGTTAAACTACAGAATGCCGAAGCTGAAATGGGCCTTGAATATTATTATTATTATTGTTATTATTATTGCATTGATGAAAATGATGATAACAGCTAGCAAACATTTGTACACTGCTTTAAGGTTTATAGAATGCTTTAAATATCTTATCCCATTTGATCCCCACATCAACCCCGAGAGGTAGGTATGTCATTATTCCCTTTTTATTGATGGGGAAATGGAGACTGGAAGACAAAAAGTGACTTGTCCAGGGTCACAAAGCTAGTCCTTTGATCATGGAAAGCTAGAACTGGAAGGAATCTTAGAATACAGAATGCTAGAACACAGAATAAAAGATGTCGGGGTTGTGAGGGACCTTGGAACACAGACTGTCATACCACCAAATGCCCAGTGACAGAGCTAGCAGAGACCTCAGACCATCAGAGTTAAAAAGGATCTAAGAGAGTCTCTATTCTAAAACCCCCATTTGACAGCAGAAGGTAAGCAACCTATCCAAGTCAGTGAGTGGCAAATTGCAATCTTGAATCCATAGTCCCTGAATCACAGTCTGGTGCTGTCACCAAGACTCCAGGGTGCTACTTCAGATGAACCATTAACAAATCATCCCCAGACTCACTCATATCATTAAACCATGCATCAGAAATACTGAAAGGGCACATCCCTGTGTGCCTGTGCCTTGTGGAAAGAGAGGTACCCCTTCCCAATTGGGGGGGGTCTACATTCTTGAGGTCTGGGCTCTGCAACAGTGGTAAGTGAGACGGCAAGTATTTGGATACCTGATAAATGTTCTCTTCCGTTTCAGGCTCACGAATTGGCTCATGTCCAGCCTCAAACACAATGTACTATTGGATCGTCATCCAAAGAAGAAAGGTCAGAGATGGAAAAGAAAGGGAGAAAAAGACCATTTGGAACAGGAGATCAATCAGGCAAGCATTAAAGACATAGATACAGAGCAAAGGCTTAACAGAGACCAGGCGGTCCAGGGAGAAGCGCAATCAATGAATGGCTAACAACAATCAGATTGTTTTTGAAAGAAAAGCAGTTGCAAAAACCTGGTAGCACTTGAAAGATGAGGAGAATCCATCTCCTGCTACCTTCTCACCCGAGATTCAATCTGGTCTACTCGCTAGTGTTTTTATTCCTGGGACTCTGAGCAGGGACGTTACGCCACCACCAGACAAGTTCATGTACTTAGGTGGCACAATTACGTTCTTATTTAACACAGGGACAAGAAAAGTCCTCCCCTGCCCCCTCCATCTTTGTTACTATTTCTGGTATAAGCTTCTGGAGCAACAAGGAAGCATATAGAAATGGCAAGTGACTTCAGTCTTCTGAATGTCACTTTTTTACTTCTTCCAAATTGAAAATATAGCATTAACTGGCAATAGGGTACCCCTGAAAATAGCCTGCATTGTCAAAGAGTAATCTCTTTGAAAGAAAAACAAAAACAGATTTATAGGTATAAACCTAACACTATCAGATTTTGTAGTTGTTATTTTGGGTTTGGAAAATACAAGTTTTTTAGGGGAAAAATGAAACCTTTATATTTCAACCAATGCAACAATTGTACATCAGTTTTAGATTTTCAATTTATCATATAGATTTTTTTTTAAAAAAATGATTGCCTAAATTAACTGTAAAGGACATATGAGGAAAGATGCTATCTACACCCGGAGAAAGAATTGATAAATAGAAGTATATAAAGAATAATTTTACACATATAAGTATGTATTGTGTGTATGTGTGCGTGTGTGTGTGTAATGGTGGTCATCTCTAGGGCGAGGGGAGGAGAGAAGAAAAAAAGGAAAAAAAATAAAATTTACATGATAACTTTGTGGTATATTTAAAAAGGAATAGCAAGTTGAACATCGTGGATTTGCAGTTTCATGTGCAATCATCTTTTTATTATACTGTATTTTGGAAATAATTGTTTTATTCTAAAAAATAAAAATAAAATACATTTTAAAAAAGATTGCTGTTTAATCTATAAGATCCCAGTTGTGTATTAGCATGAATTACAGGTTGGATGGGGTGGAGTTGTGCTGGCCATATCACTGTTAAATGCCTTACATCTATAAATTCTAAAGCAATTTTTTAAAAAAATGATCAAATAGATGTGTCTTGAATAGAATACAAATCAATTTCGTACTTGGATGCAGGAGAGGAGAACTCATTCACCTCAATGTTGCTATTCTTTTTCTCTGCTCCTATGAACTGTTGTGTCCATTATGATTTAAGGCTATGTAGCCAAAGACTCCAAAGAAACCAAGCACAGTGCAATCATCTATTGGGGAACAGGTGACTATCCTTTCCCTATTTGAACAATCCCACCAGGGCTGCCCTTTGCTGCTTGTGTGAGCCAATTGGCCAATCTTTGCCTCAGGGAATCACCTGTATTATTTTTCTAATGAACAAGGAATACTAACCCCACTCTTAAAAATATTCAGCTCCTGGTACAGATTTTAAAAGCAATGTGGGGGTGGAGAGAGGAAAGGGAGAAAGGGAAATCTCTTGCACTCAGTACTCCATGATTGATATTTGGATATGTTCATTTTTAATAGCCATCTTTTTTGAGATTGGCAGGTTCTTAAGCTCCCTGAAGAGTTTTTAGACTAGCTCTATTCTTTCCAATCAGGGGTCATCCCTCTGGACCACTGACGGGTAACAAGCATAGCATCGCTCTAGTCTAGCCTAACTTCTGGTGACTTTGTAAACCCGCAAAGCTTCCAAAATTACCTGGTACACGGGATCTTCTACATCCTCCTCCAAAATTGTCTACCGCAGAGTCAGAGAAGGGAGGGCAAAAAGCAAAGGATGAAAAAAGAAGAGATGTGAGACCACAGCAAGAAATTAAAGGACTGCAAAGAAACCAGCCTTTGGGAGGAGAGGTGTTTCTGAGGAGGAGCAGCTGAAAGGTGTGGAAAAAGCCCAAATTCTTAGAACCTTCCCCTCCACGCCTCCCTCCCTCCCTCCACTTCCCCCATGTCATTCCAGATGGCAGCTCTGACAATTGAATTTCTTTCCTTCCCACTAATAGCACAAATTGGTTTGAAGATTTCGTTGGTCTCTTGACTTTATCTCAAAGCTCGATCACCAACAGGAAAGAGAACGTCAGGCCATGGAGAGCCCCCTTACAATAGCCTGCTTCTGCCCAGGTTATTTACACCAAGGCTCTCATCAGGCACTGGAAGCAATAGCTGACAACTTCACATCTGCTCACTCAGAGCTTCCATTTTTGTGGGCACCGGGCCAGATGTGCAGATGTACCTGGTATACTGCCTGCTCACACTGTTTGTCCTTCTGTGCCTTCTTCTCCAGCTCTTCTCTCTGTTTCAATTCATAAATGAGCTGAAAGAGATCACGAAGGTCCAGGATCACAGGTTCCGCCTGCAGAGAGACAAAGTAGGAGGCCCACGTTAAGAATGGAATAACCCCCGTTGGGCAGTGACCAAATTCTCTCCCTGCTGGCTCCAACCTTCAGAAGCTCATTTTATTATTAAGTTGAAAGCACTTCGCCCTAAATTAATTCTACCTTGTTTATATTGGCTTAGCAAATTGCATCTGGGCGAAAGTTCATTCCACTAGCTAATTATATTTGCAAATTAATAATAATCATAATTATATACATAAAAGGTGTTGCTTTTTGTTTGGTAGTATCTTTTAGTACAGTGAAATGAGCATAGGCTCTTTGTAAAAGAATTCTTTATTTTCTCTTGCTTTCCTTTTTTTGTGGGCGACTGTGAACAGAAGCAAATTTGTTTGTATACAATGAGTGTATCAGTTTAATTAGAAAGAAAAATAATTAGTCATTAGGAGATGTGAATGGAGAAAAAACATGGAGGTAGGAAGAGAATGATTTCTTCCTGAGGGGTGCTTAGATGCTGGTGAGGGCACCCTCTGGAGGAAAGAGGGTTGGGGGGGCAATGGCATACACCATATGGTGAAGATGAAAGAGTTTTGGATGTGGAGGTAAAGGACCTGGGCTCAGATTCCAGTTCTGTTACCTGTGTGACTTTAGGCACATTATTAAACCTTTACCTTCTTCCTCAGTAAAATTAAGGATTGGACTAAATGATTTGTGAGGTCCAACCAAATCTACAGCTATGGGACGCAACCTGGCAGGGGCAAAAGAAAGGTTAATTTGAAGTCTCAGGTTGACGATTTGAATCCTGACTCTGCCTCTTATTTCCTGTGTGAACTTGGGGAAGTTACTTTATCTCTCTGGACTTCCACTTCCTCACCAGGAAAACAAGAAGGCTGGATGAGATGGACTCTGAAATCCCTTTTACTTCGAGATCCATGATCACTCCACCTATCAAGGCCAACAATATGTCCATTCAAATAGGGACTCATTCAATGACTGAAATAGGATTTAGAGGTAGAAGAACTTTAGCAGGGAGGTCAGCCCAGCTTTGTTATTTTACATATGAGGAAACTGAGGCCCACAGAGGTTGTGACTTCCCCAACATCATACAGGAAGTAAATTGCAGAGCCAGGATTCAAACTCGGTATTCTTGACTCTAAGCCCATCTTTCTTAACTCTGCACCATCCTGCCAACCCCAAAGTGAAAGGAAAAGGCACTGATGCTTCTAGGTAGTTGCCGGTGGAGCAGGATACTCACTGCCTGGGCTGTTTTGATGGCCACGAATCTGTGGTTTCCTTCCTTCCCACAGACATATCCAAAGGCTCGGTGGTCTGTGATATCCTTTGCAATGTAGGAAATTTCGTGCACAGCATGATGATGCTGGAGTGCCTAAGAGAGAGAGAGAGAAAAGTTCTTTCAGACAGCAGCCTATCTGATATGCAAAGTATGATGGGAAAGTTTTCGCCTCCATGACGGTGGACCTTGAGGAATTCAGCAAAGTTTTGGGGATCAGACAGGAGGAAGAGAATCTTAGAGGAATTCTGAGATGATCCTGTAGATGTAATATTTTGATCAGGTTAAGAGAAATGTGAATATTCTGAATTCTTTCAAGAATCATACAGTGTCTGACACATAGGAAGCACTTCATAAATGCATGTTGTCAATTACTGACTGATCTGCTTTAAAAAAAATCAGGTGTTAATATCAGCACTTTGGAGAATACTGGGTAAATTGTAAAGTTCTACTGAGTTAATGTTGTGGTTGGTTATATTGGTTTGATTCAGAAGTATGATTTCATCTGTTCAGGGACCTCCAAGTGTGGAGATTCCTTCCGTTACTTCAGACTGAAAACCTCTAGCCAACATTTTAAAGAATCTCTTGTGACTCTTAGAGGTTAAATGACTACTCACTCATAGTCACACAGTCATTATCTACCAAAGGTAGGATTTTAATCCAGGTGTTCCCAACTCCAAGGCCAGCCCTCTATCCATGACGCTACACAGCCTTGATGACAATTAGGTTTCCACCTCTGTCTGACAGCCAAAGTCTTATTCTTGTGACCCTGGACTATGATTTGGTGACCTTTTATTTTCTCTTGCCTGCTCTAAGACCAACCTTACCACTTCCCAGTCACCTTATAGGATCATAAATTTAGGGCTTAATAAATGCTTGTTGACTTGATTCGTAGACTTTTGGAAACAACCAGGTACATTGGATAGAATCCAGATATTTTGGAAAGGACAATTCATTCAGAGTCAAAGGATTTGGATTCAAATCCTCACTCTTCTACCCATTATTTATATGATACTGGACAAATCATTCAACCCATGGTGGCCTTATTTCCATTCCATTCATTTTAACAAACATTTAAGAGGAGAATATGAAGACAAAAAATGTCCTTGTCCTTAAGAAGCTTATAATTTACCAAGGAAATGACAACATTCACGTAAGGAAGTAAATGCAAAGTAGATACAAAGAAATGTAGTATTGTCAAGAGGGAGATAGTGCTAATGACTAAAGGCATCAGGAAAGGTTCATGTAAAAGTTGGTAATTGAGTTCTACAAGATGATGGGATCAGACTAGTAACCTCTGAGGTTCCTTCCAGCTAAAAATGGGAGATCCTGTGATCTCCAATTCTGAGCAAGCTCTCACCTCGCACCCTAGGCCAACATCCAGATGCTTATGTTTTGCTCCCTTTGCCCATGTGGACTTCTGCATGACCCAGTATCACTGGGATAATGTTTGTTCAGAAAACTCTGTTTGTCTCTGTTTGGTTCTGTGATGAAATGAGAGTAGAGAGCTCCATCTTAACAATAGAGATTCACATCTTTTCTGCACTATATAGTCTTAGAGATTTTATTGGAACACTTCTATGAACTGCCCAGGATCACATGGCCAGTATATATAATAGATAAAATCATAGATTTTTTTTTATCTATAAGGTTCCTTAGAGGCCATAGCACCCAACTCTCTTATTTAACAAATGAGGAAACTGAGGCAGAAAGAGGTTAAGTGACTCGTCAATTAACTTGCTTTTAACTGCTTTTTATCGATCTGTATTTATTAACTTCAGATCAATGCTGTATATATTTTTATATGCATTTATCTCTCCCATTAGAAGGTAAGCTCATTGATAGTAGGGGCTGTTTCACTCTTTGTAGCTGTATCCCCAGAACTTAGCCCAGAGCCTGTGCGTATAGCAGGAAGCTTAATAAATACCTGTGGTTTACTGATTGCTGAAGGTCACACAGTCAGTATGTGTCAGAGGTGGGACCTAAATCCAGGTCTTTCTGATTCTCTGTTGGGTTCTTTCTTCATGAGACAGAATTGCCTTTCAGTGAATTGTAAGGGACCTTTAGATTGTGGATGACAGTGACTCCAAAGAGCAAACTGCAGATTTTTGTTAATGTGTTAATGAGATGAAACAGATGCAGCATGTACTCACACAACTGGGAGGTACTGGTTGAAGGAGCTTGGGTGAACTGCATTCTGATATGGGCAGGGAAGTGAAGTGAGTGGAGAGCAGCCACTCATTTCCTTACTTTGCCTTTCCTTAATGCTCTCCTTTGACTGGCTGTTAAGAAATTCGTCATCTCAGGGAAGCCCCTATCCTATCCAAGTTCACACTGTCTTATTGATCATCAAATTGTACTTTGGAAATTAAGCCATGATTAGAAGTCTTCCTTGTGGAATTAGATTCAGAGATTATTGCATGATGGGAAAATCACACCTAATGTATGACATAGCAGATGGAGACATTTTAATTTTCTTGGAGCTTTCGTTAAGTGTTCTAAAATCAAAACATTTTAAACTGTACCTAATATTGCCTGGAAAAGTACATCTGCATCTGCCTTCCGGGCTTAAAGATATATTTGTAATCTCACCCTCTCCCAGAGTTAATTTTGTGATGAATTGAGGATATTTCTTAAGAAGTTTCATACTTTTGAGAAAGGGTTCTTTATGGGTTTGCCAACTCTGTACTATGCCAGCATAATGCAGATGGTGGGGATTGAAAATGCCTTAGAATGCAGTGAATGAAACAGCAGGGTAGCTGTGTTTCATCCCTTCCTCTCAAAATACCTGCAAACACTCATCCATTAGACCTCACAATTGACTCAAATGGACAAGATGATTCATAGCAAGATGTGAAAGGGCCTGGGAGAAGTCAGAAGCGCACTAGGGCTCTTCCCTCTCTCCCTCACCTGCCATATCCAATCACATAACACGTCCTGAGGATTCCCCCTTTCCCAATCTCCCTCACCCATCCAATCCATCCTGAATACCACTGCTGGGATAAGCTTTTTTTTTTTTTTAACACAGAGATCAGAGGATATCACGGATTTAGAACTGGAAGGGGCGCCAGAGGTCATCAGATTAAATGCTCTCATTTTACCGATGAGCAAGCTGAATCTTAAAAAAAAGTTAAGTGACTTGCCCAGGACTGTATAGCTAGTGTCATGGGGGCGAAATGAGATTGGAACCCAGGTTTTCCTGACTCCAAGTCCAGCACTCTCTGCACTAGGCGATTCTGCCTCTCATCAATCTGCTCATGAGACTTCTCTACTCAAGAATTCTATCCCATGAGCAGACACTGTCATAGAGGAACTGGATTGTGGGGCAGATCGACAGGGCAGACGTGACAGATCAGGAGGGCGTAAATACTGTCCTGAAATGCAAGGAGGGAGCTTCTTCATAACATATGGATCATTTATTCATCCAACTATTATCATCTGTGGCCTTTCTCCCTCCCATTGCTGCAATTCATAAGGTGGATTCCTCAGAAAAGGCTACTTCTGAATTATGACACTCCGTGGGTCTGTATCCTCTCTAAACTATAACTCACAAGCCCCTTCTAATGTATTTACCTTTAATAGTTAGCCAGAGGAGCCAATTATTTCAAAGCAAAAGCATCTAGTAAAATAGCATAGCAAAAAAAGTAGTGATAAAACATATCTACCCATAAAACTGGGGCACACTTTGCACAAACACAAGCACTTGCAGTAGGAAGAATAGATACATATAGGAACTACGTGTGTAGAGGGGCACTTGTAAGGAACACACACGGCCAGGCCAGAGCACACATGCAGTTACCATGCCACGCTGCTGATTCTGCAGGGAAACTGATGCCTTCAGGGGATGACACCGTGCTGAGGTCTTGTCTGGATGTGTTAGTCTTTATTGAGACCTGTCCCACTGGCCATAGCAGAGTCTCTGCTAGACAGCACCACCGGACACATACATGCGGTCTTGGACGGATGCTACTCTTCTGGACACCGTTCTGCTCTATACTGCCTTGTATGAAGTAGTATAAGCGTCATTGATTCGAGAGTCAGAAGTCTTAGGTCCAAATCCACTTCTGGTAATTTGGACAAGCCACTTCCTGGGCCTTACTTAGTTCCCTCTTCTGTAAAATAAGGCTGGACCATCAACCCTGGGAGTTCCCTATGAGCCCCAAATATGTTTCTGCCAGCCACTACTCCATTGGATACTGTTTCATGGAGTTTCTGCCCATCTCTGCCAGGCATGTCCCCAATGAGAACATGGCTATGAAGCTTACCATTAATCCTAGTTTCTGACTTCAGCTGAAGTCCTTGGGTACAGTGCTATCATGAGAAAAGTAGGCTCTGCCACGCTCTTTTAGTTAAAACCAGAAGAATTTCTATTTTTTAGTAAGTTATAAAAGATACTTCCTCAGCAATAGATCTTCTTTAAGGAGTGGGAAGGAGGGAAAGTGAACCTTTTCAACATCTTCCTTTACCAAACAGTCTGTCTTATTCCTTTCAGAATTCTGACTATGAGGTTTCTCACCTCTTATAGGAGATTCTCAGCTCCAGATGCTAAGCTTTTCAGAACAAAGGGCTAGCTAAGCTTTAGCTAAGTAGATAGGGCCAACAGGCCCCTATCTTTTTTGTTGAAATGAATTTTCTGGTTGCTGGGTATGGTTGACCTCACTCTGGCTTATGGTGAGTATTTCATATATCTCAGTTTTAATTTCTGAAGGTTAGGCTACATTCGGTCATCAGCCAACAACTACAGGCACATGGTGAAGTTCTGTGATACTTTAAGTTTTGAATCCCAAACCCCTCCAACTCTCAATGCAGATGGATAGACAAAGAAAGGGCAGCTAGGTGGCACAGTAGATAGAATGCTAGACCTGGAGTCAGGAAGACTCATCTTCCTGAGTTCAAATCTGACTTCAGACACAAGCTGTGTGACTTTGGGCAAGTCATTTAACTTTGTTTGCCTCAGTTTCCTCATCAGTAAAATGAGCTGGAGAAGGAAACGGAAAATTACTCTACTATCCTTGCCAAGAACATCCCAAATGGGGTCACAGAGAGTCAGGCACTACCGAAAACCACTGAACAATGAAAAGATGAAGAAAAGGCACAGGGACAAAGCTAAGCCCAGGACAAAGTCTTTCTCTCTCTACCAGGCTAGCCTCATCTTTTGCCAATTCCTATGTAGATAACAGCCAACCAAATTCTAAAGGTCTTCTGAGCTCACCTTTACAAGGAAGGATTTGTTGCATAGTGTTGCTCTGGGCTCTGGGAGAGATAGATAAGATATCACAAGGAACAGAGATAAGACAAAGTGCAAAAAACAATATGATAAGTCCATCCAAGAAATGGAAACAATACTTTGTGAAATCTGAAAGGAAAAATCCTTGCTGAGAAATGAGGTATGGATCAGGGAAGACTTCTTGGAGGAAATGGCATTCTGGCTTGGCTTGAAAGGATAGGTAACAGAGGTATGGAAATAATGGTATGTGGTATATGTGGTTGGCCAGGGAGAATAGGGTGTGGGGCAGGGTGAGAGAGATACAGCTACATATTTCCCTATAGCCCGAGTTGTTCTGAAGCCTAGAGTGCATGAAGGGGACTGAAAAGAGTAAAGACTGGAAAAGGAAGGAGGTGCAGACAGGTGGGACAGGGGAGGCTGGAATGCCAGGTCAAATAATGTGAACTTTACCAGGTGGTAACAGCGAGTGACAGGTTCATGTTTTAGGTTTGTTTGATTTTTGGTAAGTACCAGATCATTACATTACCGTTGTAATAGATTTTCATTGATTTTTAAAAATTTTTACAACACCTAGATTTCCCTTTGTGCCTTTCCACCTCTTTGACAGCCATAGCTTAAAATAAAGAATGTTTTAAAAGACAAAGAGAAAGATAAAAATTCAGTAAAACTGATCTAGCTATAGAAAAAGTCTGCGGTGATATTTGATATTCTACACCTGTGGACCCTTACTTCAAAGATGGGTGTGTGTGTGTGTGTGTGTGTGTGTGTGTGTGTGTGTGTGTGTCTTTCTTCCTTAAACTTCCATGATCTCTTAAATTCCCATAAGACCCCTGGCTTGCCAGCATGACAAAAAAGGGCACTGAGTCTAACCTGTTCCTCTCCACATTTGCTAGAGGAGTGTTTGGAGTGTGTTATTGTTGCTTGTCTCCCGGCCCCCCTGGCTTTGCGATTCAGAAAACACGTCCAAAAATATATTAAGAAAAGAAAGGCACGTCTAATGAGCCTGTAGCCTCCCTTTGTGTAGTTAGGTTTTAACTACTGTAATTGCTCATGGTGTGAAGTCTTGTATTTTCCATGTATCTATTTTTATTCCGAGTCTGTCTACTTATTTCTTTTTTCATGTGTTTGAATCCTGTTGAGTTGTGTTTTTTTTTTTCCTCTCTCTTTCTCTCAGTGAATAGTGTTGCCTCAGGGGGAAAAAAAACAATATGAAGGCTAAATAGTATGGAATTTATTTTTTGAAAAACAACTAATGGTAAAGTGTTAAGCAAATTACTTTCTAATCTATACAGTATTTAATTGACTGTATTGAACCGTACCACAAATTAAGTCTTCTCTGTAATTTGTTCTGTCAGATGGTAACCCTCCAAACAATTTGATACTCCATTTAAAAATTGGTAAATGGTTCATGGAGAAGCTGAGGACTGAGCCTTAAGAGAGCATCAGATAGCACAGCTTACTTTGGTACAGGGTATAAATGAATTTTTCTACCCAAATCTTAAAATGTCTTCTTGTTGCAAATACATCTCATTTCAGACTGCGCAAAAGACGCTCTTGAAGTTTTGGAAGTTCAAGAGAGGGGGTTGGAGGAGATGATCCTGTTGATGGGCTGGCCCACTGTGAGCTTTGTTTCTACTCATTTGAAGTCTTATTTTCAGTTACTGTCCTTCTTTATTCCAGCAACATGACACTTCTCGTCCTACTGTTTCCACTAGTTAGGTGTGTGACCTTAGGCAAGTCATTGAAATTAATTTTTATCTTTTTTAAAATGAAGGCACTGGAAAAGATCACCTCAAAGTTCTCACCCAGTGCTAACAATCTCCTTAGGGCTGGAGGTCTTTTTTTGGCCCTAACATTCTAGGTTTTATTTTCTACACTATATTCTAAGGTCCCTTTTGGGTCTACCATTCTATACTTAGAAACCATTCAACAAGCATTTATTAAGCAAGTCTAACGTGTCAGGTACTGTGATAGAACCCAGAATGCAAAGAAGAAAATGGAACTGCCTCTGTCTTCAAGGAATGTGTATTCAATTGGGGAAGAGAGCAGATACAGATACAGGCACAAAATAGACACAAAGAGACTTTGGTCACAGTGGGGGCAACGAGCAACTGGGGGGTTGGGGGAGACTTCATATTGGAGGCGTTGCTTGAACTGAGCCTGGGTTCTAAGATTCTCTATTCTGAGATCTCTTACAGCTCTAGCACTGTGTGTTCTAAGATCTCTTCCAATATTAACACTGCATGTTTTAAAGTCCTTTCCAATCCTGTCATCATATATCATAAGGAACTTTCCAACATATGTTCTAAGGTCCCCTCTAGTCTTAACATTATGTATGTTCTAAGGTTTGTTCCAATCCTAACACTACATGTTCTAAGGTCCCTTACAACACATTTTCTAAGACCCTTTCAAATCCTAACATTGTGTATTCTAAGATCCCTTCCAATCTTAACACTATATTCTAGGGCACCTTCAAATGTATGTTTTGAGGACCCTAATGCCGCATGCTCTAAGGGCGCTTCCAATCTTAACACTATGTTCTAAGGTTCCTATGATTCTTAACATTGAATATTCCAAGGTCCCTTCCCATATGTGTTCTAAGGACTCTTCTAACCTTAGCACTGCATGTTCTAAGGTTCCTTCAATTCTTGAGACTATACATTCTAAGGTATCTTCCAAAGTATGTTCTAAGATCCCTTACAATCTTAACATTGTATGTCCTAAGGTCTTCTCCAGTCCTAATACCGCATGTTCTAAGGTTCTGGCTCTGACATTCTGTTCCATAATCCCTTTCTGAGCTAACATATTACACTCTATATTCTATTTTTTTTAAATTCTGAAGTTCTTTCTGGCTTTGATAATCTATATCCTAAGGTGCCTGGAAACTTCTATGTTCTGGTTTTTCATTCTATGTTGTAATGCACCTTGTTTTCTTCTGTTCACTCATTTCCTTTGTTTCTAAGTTGTCCCATCTTCTTGACAACTTTTGAACCTAATTACCTCCGTGCCAGTCATAGTGCATGAGTGACACATCTTTGCCTGATTACATCCATCCACTTTTTGAAGTAAAATTCAAAAATATTTCCCATTAAAAACTTTTCCTGAATAGATTAAAGCAATCAGAATTCTCACATATCTCTAATGTCAATGAGGTCTTTTCAGAATGAGTATTTTTTTCCCTGCCCTAAAGAACCTGGAGATATTTCAGAGAAAAGCCACAAAGAAATTGATAGGAAAGGAAAAGAGGTCCTATAAAGAAAGATTTAAGGAATAAGGCTGCCTAAGTTAGAGAAAAGATGTTTGGGAATGATATGATGGCAGTGCAAGTATTTGTAGGATTTTTGTGAAGTGAAGGGCACTGAAAAGGTGAAGAGAGTGTCCAAAAAAGGTGAAAAGCTTTGAGGTCATGGAAATAAAAAGGAACTCGGGCTAATTAACATGGACTGAGGGAAGAGCTTCTGGGGGACTGAGGAGGCTATGAGATATACTCAGGTATTAGGAAGAGGGGTAGATATTCTGTTAGACTTGACTAGAAAGAACCATAAACAATGGGGAAGGGAAAGAATAGAAGCATTTATTAAATGCCTACTATGTGCCAGGCACTGTGCTAAGCACTGTACAAATATTATCTCATTTGATCCTCCTGAAAACCCTGGGAGGTAGAGAATGTTGTCATTTCCATTTTATAGTTGTGAAAACAGGTTAAGTGACTTGCCCAGGCTTACACTGCTAGTAAATGTCTGAGGCTGGATTTGAACTCAGGTCTTCATGACTCCAGGTCCAGTGCTTTATCCATTGTGTCTTCTAAGTGCCACTAGGGCAGCAATGGGTAGAAATTGCAGAGAAAGATGTAAGAGACAATGTTCCAACAATTAGTGCTGTCCACCAGGGACATAGGCTGCCTCAGAAGGCCCCCTTAGATAGAGGTGTCAGGTCAAGATGAGGTGGCCACTTGCCAGGGATGCTGGAGAGATGTCTGCTCTGGAATGCACAAGATGGCCTTTGACATCCTTTCTAGATCTAAATCTATGGTGTCTGACTCCCATTCCCGGCATTATAGGTTCCAAGGATGAAGGAGAAGAACATAATTCAATATCCTGGGCATGGATTGAAGGGTATGTCATTGAGGTTATATTCCATACTGGAAAAGAATGTCCCCGTGGTCCCATCCCTACACCCCGACACCCCTTACCTGGAGCAATGTTCCCATGTTAGGTTCGTCTCTCCCTCTGTGAAGTTCAACCCAGCCATCAAGACACAATCAAATCAAAAATGCCCAAAGGATTTGTTTTTCTTTTGGGGAACTTTTTATAGAATTGATTGAATCTAATTCAGAATGCAGGCTGCAGGCACCAAATTACTTTTCTTTTTCATTTTTTTTTCTATTGCTGTAACTGGAGCATTCATTCAGTGTGCAATTGGGGAAGAGAGTTTGGGGACAGTCCCCTGGTCTGTCCCCAGGTCCATGAATTTGGGTGTAGGGGCTTTTTAAGTAGTGGTTGTAACCCATGGCATTCTGGGTCACTGAATGGAGTCTGTAGTAGGCCTGATTGCATCCCAGGAAGCTGCAAGTTTTAGAAAGACCTAGAAGATTATTATAATCACAGCTCCCATTTTTATAAAGACCTTCAACAGGTTTGCATATCACTTAGATACGATAACTCATTTGTATTTCATGACACTCTCACGAGGTCGGTGCCATTGCTATCCACGTTTTGAAGATCAGAGCAGTGACCTTCAAAGACATAAAGTCTTAGAGCCAAAAAGTGTATGAAGTGAGATTGGAATCCAATTCAATTTCACTCCTTCCAAGCCAGACCTCAAGAAACCCTGCCCAGGAGGGGCTAAGCCACTCAGTACTTGGCTTTTTGAACCCAAGCATAGAACTTTACATTTCATTGAATGCCATCTGGTTAGCCTGGTCTAGGTTTCTGTCATCTGACATCATTTTGAAATCTCAATTCTCTTTTTCAGTGTGTGATTTATCCCTCCTTGATTTGTGTAATCTGCAAATTTGATAAAAGCACCATGTTTGCTTTTATTCAAGTCCCTAATAAAAATGCGGAGCTGAGTGGGGTCTAGGACAGGGCCTTGGGGCTGCCATTCGATGCCTCCTTCCGGGCACCATATCGAGGGTAGGGATCAGTCTTAGAGGTCTATCTTCTCTTTTATTCCACTCACTTTTCAGATGAGGAAACTGAGGCCAAGAAAGGAGAATGAAATTGCTCTAGGTCTCGCAGCGAGTAAGCAGCATAGCTGGGAAGACGGCACCCCAATAACTTCACACTGCTTCATGTTGCTCAGCAGTTTTGAACCCTTCTGGTTGGTATCCTATGCTTTATGCTTCTTCATTTTGTTCACAGTCCATCCCCCTCCGGCCCCCCATTGGAAACTCCGACATCTGGGGCTTTCTTTTTTGTTGTTATACTCCCAATCACCTAGCACAGCTCCCAGCACACAGTAAGTGCTTAATATATGCTCACTGGCTGATTTTTTTTTCCTGAAATTTAACTAAATATCTATTGACTAATGGCTTAGTCAGAGAATCATAAGATCACAGAGCTCTAAGGAACCTTAGAGTCCTTCAGTCCGTCATTTTACAGATGAGGAAACTGAGGCAGAGGAAGTTAAATGACTTGCCCACGGGTCCATAGATGGGAATTTGAACCCAGGTCCTCTGACATCAGAGCTAGTGCTCTTTCAACTGTACCCACAAAATGCAAGATATTATGAGTGATTCAAAGGTGGGTAAAATACACTTCCTGCCCTGCCTGAGTTACCAGATCAGCTAGAAAAAGGCTGTAACATAAGATCCCAGGACAACAAGGAGATAAGATACTAGAAGAATGATTTTTTTGAATGAACATTAAGGTCAATGAATATAAGAGAAGTCAGAGTAAGGTTTGGGTGGTCAGGGGAGGCTCCCTGAAGGAGGGGGCATGGCCAAGCTAGAGCAGCCAAGGTTCCAAGAAATTAAGTGGGTTATCTAAAGTCCTACATCAGGTGAAAGGACTTAGACTCTATTATCCTAAACATAAAATAATATTCAGTGTTTCTAGGCTGCCTATAAGGCAGGTAGGTGGTACAGGGGATGCAGTGCCGGGCCTGGTGTCAGGAAAACCTGATTTCAAATTTGACCTCAGATATTTACTAGTTGTGTGACCCTAGGCAAGTCACTTAACCCCATTTGCCTCAGTTTCCTCATATGTAAAATGATCTGGAGAAGGAAATGGCAAACCAGTCTGCGTCTTTGCCAAGAAAACCTTAAATGGGGTCACAAAGAGTTGCGTATGACTGGAATGACTTACCAACAACAACAATAGCAAAGTGCCTATGGTTTTAACAAACGTGTTCTCCAGATTATCCCAATCTGATGCCTTTGTCCTAGCTGTTGCTCATTCCTGAAATGCTTTACCTCCCTGAGCTCCTAGTACCACCTCTTTCAGGGAGCTTTCCTAGCCAATGCTCCCTTGGGTCTTGAGGTCAAGGAACAATTTCATTTTTTGACAGAGATAAAAATGACTATAGGATTTATAGCGCAATGCTCCTGGGCCATTGGAGGGTAACATGATGTAGGGCTTTGCACAGTGCCTGGCATATATGCTTGCTTAGTCAGTGCTTCCTGATTGATTGATGATTCTTTCAACCATACAATGAGGTAGGTAGTGATCTTATTATTCTCATTTTATAGGGAGGAAAGTAAAGGCCAGAGTTCAAATGAATTAACCTAGGTCACCTAGGTAGTTCACCAGCAGAGGTTCAATTCATAGAACAATACATCCTCAGAGCAAGAAGGGCCATAGAACCCACCTCGTGACTTTTAGAACCCACCTCGTGACTTCAAAGCAAGAATCCTCCAGGACATTCCCAACAAGTGGCCATCCGGTTTTTCCTCAGAGATCTCCAGTAATGCGGATCCTGCATCCTGAAGTGGGCCATTCCCCTGAGGTTTAGCTTGCTTAGGATGATATTTCTGACACCAAGCCTAAAATGGTCTTTTTGACCGGTCTTGGAGTCAGGAAGACCTGAGTTCAAATTTGACCAATGACAATCACCAGCTGGGTGACTGTGGGCAAGACACTTAATCTTTGCCTCAGTTTCCTCATCTGTAAAGGGGACAATAACAGTACCTATCTCCTAGGATTGTTGTGACGATCAAACGAGACGATAATTGTCAGGTGCTTAGCGCAGTTCCTGGCACAGAGTAGGTGCCGTATAAATGTGAGCTACTGTGGTTATTGTCATCGCTATTGTTGTTACTAAGCAAAAGAAATCTAATCCCTCTTCAACATGACAGCCTTTTAAATATTTGAACAAAGCTAGCTTGCCTCTCTCAAGTCTCTCATGCAGGCTACATAGCCCTGATTCTTAAAACTTGTCCTCAGATCACAGAAGAATCTGCCTTCTGGCTGTGCTCCTCTGCCGGCTGCCAACTCTTGGACATCCTTCCTAAAGTGGTTCTGAGAACAGGACCCCAGATTCCAGATGTCACCTGACCAGGGGAGAGGACAGGCCTCCTCAGTTCAGCTCCTTTGTCTCCCAAGTCTGAGACTTTCCCACTATTCCACATGCCTTCCCATCACATAAGCCCCAAACATAGAAAGACACCTGCAATAAACCTTATGTGTGACTTTCTTTTGTGAAGTCCCATTCTTACTAATAATCCAGAAAAACCCAGAAAAAAACCTAAAAGATTATTTGGTCCAGCTTCCTCATCTTTAGAGAAGGAAACTGAGACCCAGAGTAGTTAAATAATTATTAATAATATTAAAAATATTAATAATAATAATATATTTGTACATTTGTACAGCACTTATTATGTTATAGGCACTATGCTAAGGGTTTTATAATTATTATATTATTTGATAGTCCTCACTCTGGGAAATAGGTGCAAACCCCATTTTATAGATGAGAAAATGGAGGCAGGTGGAGGTTAAATGACTTGCCCAAGGTCACACAGAGAGTGATAACAGAGTGACAATAATAAGGCATATCCCCTGACTCCAAATCCAGTTATATTTCTTCCACTCTGTGCAAAACATGACCTGAAATAAGGCCCAGTAAAACCCTGTGGTTAGTATTTCCAAAAAATCCCCATCTAGGTTGAACAAAAGCTAAAAGATTTTATGCCAGTGACTTTTGGAAGGAAAAATAAATAGTGGGAAGCTCTGAATAGGTGTTATTAATATGGCCTTTTCATTTGAAAGGCATAACCTTTCCTTCTTTTCAGATTCTTTATTTATCTCCAGTGAAGGACTTCAAAGACCGGAGTGCGGATTTAGCCATGTAACCGATGATTTCAGCATTTCAGCCTACAAAGAGGATTATGACAGAGCATTGGGAATGAAGGCACACGAACAGACAAAAGTAAGGGCAGGCTTGACCACAAGACACTGTATGGGTGAGGTCACTCCATTGAATGGGAAATTACTTCTATGGCAAAGAGTCTGGCATTAACCCCTGTCTGTTATAACAAAGCCTGAGAGAGAAGTCCTGGTCTAGACAGAGACTTAAGGCAATACCTTCCAATCCTGGGATTCCGGAATGATGTGACCCATAAGCAGAGGAAGTTAAATTAGATCCTCTCTGTAAGTTTCTTCCCAGTCTTAGAGTAAAAAAAAAAAATCTCTTCTATGAATTCAATCTGTAGGACTCAGAGCAAATCACTGTTGGGGCATTGTAGGATATCACAACCAAGAGACCACAGAAGAGGGTTTTGTTAATTCTATACTCAGTCAATCCACCAACAAGGACTTATTAAGCACTTGTGGTGCATATCAAACACCATGCTAAGTATTGGGGATTTCAAGAAAAAGAAAAAACAATCTCTACCCTCAAGGAACTTACATTCTAATTTGGGAGATGATGTATAAATAACTGCTGCAGCTGGGTGCAGTAGATAGAGTGCCAGGCCTGGAGTCAGGAAAACCTGAGTTCAAATCCAGCCTCAAACACTTACTAGTTGTGTGATCTTGGGCAAGTCACTTAACCTTGTTTGCCTCAGTTTCCTTATCTATAAAATGAACTAGAGAAGGAAATGGCAAACCCACTCCAGTATCTCTGCCAAGAAAACCCAAAATGGGGTCAGAAAGAATCGGACATTAGTGAAAATGACCGAACAACAATAATATAAATAACTAAGTATATTCCAGACACCAGAAGAGTAGGTAACCTTAGACAAGAAGACACTAACAGTCGGGAAATGAGAACAGGCTCCTGACAAAGGTGATATTTGGGTTGAGCAAGGCTTCGAAGAGATAGAAGCAAGGAAAGAGCACGAAGGGAAAGGCATGGAAATGGGAGAAGCAGCAGCAAACAGGCCCACATTACTAGAACGCAGCGTTTACAAAGGGGAAGTAATAGGTAAAAAATTGGGAAGGTAGGAAAGGGCCAGGTTGTGAAGGGCTGTCCAGGCCAAACAAGAGTTTGTGTTTGGTTCCAGGGATAATAAGGAGTCACTGGAATTTACCAAGTTAGGGAGTAACATGGGTCAGACCTAACCCCACTCCCAGAACCTGGATTCCCATTGGCTGCAGCTGCCACCTCCCATTCAGGGGCTTCCCTGTCCTCATAGCCAATTGATTAAAAGTTGTTCTCTGATTGATCTCTCGGGTCAAGATGAGAGGGACAATTATCGTGGATTATATTGAGATGTAACAAGGGAATGGACAAAGGAAAATGTCACAACCATATCAAAGGTGGATAACGGGGGGCAGTGGGGTATAGTTCCATTTCTCAGTACAATCAGGAAGAAATTCAGAAAAGCTTCCCCTTGTCCAAGCATGAAAGACACAGCAGGTGGCACCCTACATCTACTGTCTCATTTCATTAGTCAAACAACCCGATGGAGAGGGGACTACATTTATAAATATCATCCCATTTTGCAGATAAGAAAACTGAAGCTCAAAGACGGTAAGTGATTTGTCCATGGCTACATGGCTAGTAAGAATCAGAGATATAATTCCAACCCAGAGCTGTTGAATCAAGGACAAGTATCCTCATAATAACTTTCTTGCATGACTGTGGCAATAGAATCACAGAATTCAGGAAGTGGAAATGACCTCAGTTGCCATCTAGGCCACCTCGTACACACAAGGCATCTCCACTCTAAGACACCCAACCAGAGGTCTGCTTGAAGACCTCCAAGGAGGAGGAGCCCACTGCCTGGGGAGGCAGCTTGCTCCATTATGGGACAGCTCTCATTGTGATGAAGATTTTCCTGACACCAAATCTCACTTGGTCTCTTTGCAGATCTTCCCCCTTTGCTCCTGGCTCTGTCTTCTGAGAAGAACCAGAATGGGTCTCATCCCAATCTCTTCTCTACATACAGGGATCATCTTCCCTCCAAGTCTTCTCTTATGTAGGCTAAACATCCCCAGTTCCTTCACTAGATCCTCAATGTGATGGACCAGGGTTTTTCACCATTCTGATTGCCCTTGTCTGGACACTCCAGCTTGTCCTTGTTAACCTGTGGTGCCCAGAATTGAGCCCCACATTTCGGATGAGATCTGATGAGAGCAGATAGGCTTTATTACCTGCCTGGAAACCATGCCATTCTCACTGCAGGCCAAAATGACATTGACATTTTTGGCTCTTATATTACACTTCTGAATCATGTTAAGCTCACATCTCACTAAAATCCCCAGGTCTTTTTTCAAAAACAATGGCTGTCTAACCATGCTTCCCCCATATGAAGTTAATTTTTTCATATCCAAATGCAAGACTTTACACTTCTCTCTATTATATTCCATCTAGCTTCCAAGATCCTTTTGGGTCCTGACTCTGTCATCTAATATGCTGGCGATCCCTTACAGTTTCATGTCATCTGCAGATCTTCAGAGCCTTTTCACTCTATCTACATCCAAGTCAATGATAGAAATGTTAAACAACATAGAGCCAAGCACAGATTCCTTGGGTATTCCACTGGAGACTTCCGGCTAATCACCGAAGATCCAGATATTGAGAACATGGTTGATGGTGCCATGCGTACCTGATTTCATTTCAGAATTCTTTCCAAGAATCTATATTTAAGGAAAAAAATTGTCAATAGGAAAAATGAAATAGAAATAAAGCTAAAAGCATGCTGCAGTAGAAAGAGGTCTGCTTCTGCGTCCATCATCAACTGGCTGCACAGCCTCAAGCAAGCCCTTGAATGGAAAATGGCAGCAGCAGCCAATGGAAATCCAGGTTCTTAGGGAGAAGAAATATAGTCTGAAAGTGTTATTCCCCTACTTAATAAGTGGCTCCTTATTACCTCTAGGACCCAATATGAATATAAGCTTCTATTTGGCACTGAAATTCCAAAGGTAAGATACTTAACCTTTCCAGCAGGCTTTAGTTTCCACCTTTGTAAAAACTAGGGGTTAGACTAGATGATCTTTAAGGCCCCTTTCTACTCTGATGTTTTATGAACCTGAAGAAAGAAATTAGAGATCATGGGTCAAATAATCATGAAATCTTATTAAGGATCATGGGGTTTGAGGTGGAAGGGACCTCAGAAGTCAGTCCAATCCTATATTTTACAGAGAAGGAAACTATTACTCGAAAAGGGATCATGTTTAGAGCTAGAGGAGACTTTAGAGCCCCTTTAACCAATAAATAAATCAACAAGCACTTATTAAGCGCTTACTATTTTTCAAATAATAGAATGAAATAGCCCCTGTTCTCAAACAGATTTTGTTTGAAAAGGGGAGACATATACAGAATAAATTTGAATACAGACACACACAAATGAGATGTTTTGGGAGAGAGGGTAATAACATTCTGGGGAATCAGAGAAGGCTTTGTGCAGAAGATGTCTTGCAGGGAAAGAAGGATTCTCTGAAATTGAGGTGAGGGAGTATGCTACAGGCAAGGAAGATGGCAAGAGGAAAGGCATGCTGATGGGCAACGAGCTGCCCTACGTGAGGAATAGAGGGAAGGCCAATGTGACTAGATCACAGAGTGCTTATGAGAAGGAGGGTAACATCCAACGAGACTGGAAAGCTAGCTAGGGGTTAGTCTGGGAAGAGTTGTGAAAGCAAAATCGATGAGTTTATATTTTGTATTGGAAGTAATAGGGAGCCATTGGAGCTTACAGAGCAGTGAAGCAACACACTCAGATCTCTGCTGTGAAGAATAAAAATTGAGATAAGGGAGCTGAGACCCAGAGAGAGGCCTGCTTGCCCAAGGTCACACAGGTAGGGGATGGCACAGACAGAATTCAAACCCAGGTCCTTTGACTCCAAAAGCTTCACAGCTTTCCATAGTACCATGTTTTCCTCAGTCACAGATTGCTTTGTAGGGAAATTTTCTAATTTAGTTGAAAGACCTAATGATACATAGTCTTACGGGACATGTCACCACAGTATTGAAATGATTGTTTATTCAGAACCATACAACATCTTGTGCACTGCTGATTCATGGGTGCTGGGATGAGCTCTCTGAGTCAAATGATCAATTGCTTTCTCCCACACTAATTGACCCTTCAGTTCATAACTGTTGTTCCTTAGAATCCGGACTGTCAGCAATTAGCATAACAATGCCCTGTCCTTTGAAAAGTCATTGACCACTATTCCTCAGCAAGCTCCTTTATCACTGGAAAGATATTAAAGGTGAATCCTTTCATTCTTACCCCTATCTCATTCATTGTTGGCTCTAGGCAACTGCTGGCACCCCAGCAAGGGTCTAGAGAGGGCTGGCATAATGGTCACTAAGGACCAACTAAGAGCCAAGTTCAAAAGTGCAACAGCTAATGAGAAATGCCAGGGTGAAGGGTGACCTGTCTGAGCAAAGGATACCAAGACCAAGGAAGAGGTCAGGTCAAGATAATGGGGGAGGGGAAAGGTGCATAGGTAATGGCATAGTCTAGAAGGAAGGAATGAGGTCCATCAACTGTGCGAGACCACAAGGAAGAGTAGTGGTCAGGAGCC